>NW_027468576.1:39206524-39210747 GCF_046254945.1 Alosa pseudoharengus | reverse complement strand
AAGAAGAGAAACAGAGCAACGACGGTCACAACTTCAATCCCAACCAACTGTCGGGTAGCTGCTGAAACCGTAGCAGACATAAAAATCCAAAACCACAGAAAGCCACAAGAAGCTTTCTTTAGGCTCATGCCGTCATGTCAAAAGGATCTCCACATTACGTCTAGCCCAGAGGGAGCAGCGCAGTCCTCATGGTCCTCATGCTTCACCACTCTGCTGATTTGGAGTGAACCGCGGGGCCTCAGGTAACCCAAAGAAACACATACCAGGACATGCTATATGCTATAGCTTAGTGCTGGGTGGATACCAGGACATGCTATATGCTATAGCTTAGTGCTGGGTGGATACCAGGACATGCTATATGCTATAGCTTAGTGCTGGGTGGATACCAGGACATGCTATATGCTATAGCTTAGTGCTGGGTGGATTTAAACAATAAGTCATTTCCACTCCTATCCAAAGCAAGGGTCCAGGGCCGGTGATGCTGTGGAATATGTTGCTAATATTAAAATCAGCATTTTGTGACATCTTTAACAACGTAGCCTAAATCCATAAAAAGTTACTATTAAAAGCATGTTCTAGTCAGTTGGGGAGCTTTTAGTCCAATGACCATTTTGCTTTGAAGCGCACACTAACAAGCTAAATTCTTTCACAGTTTTAGCAAGACCAACTTCAGCTTGCTAACAAGTAACTAACATGTAGTATCTATAATTAGGCCTGTCGCGATATTCAATAAATCAATTAATCGCATGATAATTAAAATTAGCTCGATAATTTTTCTGGCCGCGATAAATGCCATTTGCATGCTTGTTTGTTTTCCTCGTCTCTCTCTCCCTCTCTCTCTCTCGGGTCCTTAGAGTAACCATGAGTAACCCTCATGTCAGTCACTTGTCAGTCGCATGGTGTGTGGGGAGGCGGGACTACTGGCGTAGCCTACCACAGAGTGCAGCTAAAGAGCCGTGTGAGAAGTATACCGGTAGGCACTAGGCAGAGAGAAAGCTAGTTGCGAGTTCGAGTAGGCTACGCCTAATAAAGACAAAAAAGATGGAATTGGTTTCTAAGCCAAACGCGACAGCTGCATAGTGGGAGCATTTCGGATTTAAACCGAATGCCCGTGGTGAACCACTGAACGTGTGCGAGTCAATGTGTCGCATTTGTTGGAAAACAGTCGCAATTAAAAGCGGCAACACAACAAACATGCATATGCATCTAAAACACAATCATCCGCTGCAGTTTTCCCAGTTGAAAAAAAACAGTGGGCCGTCTTCCTCTTCCCGAGGAAAATTCTCAGAACGACAATATTATCGCTTATCGCAATAATTTCTGAGACAATTTATCGTCAAGCAAAATTTGTTATCGTGACAGGCCTATCTATAATAACTACTAGCAAATAGTGCCACCGTCCACATAATATTTGTTCACGCAAAAAAAAAAAAAAAAAGGTTGGGGATTGAAACATCTTGTTGTTTTACTGGTCTTAATGGCTTCACCACCAGCCCTGGGCATGGTATGAATGGGATGAAAATGATAGTATTTTAATACTTCAGCAGCCAAGCTAATTTGGTAGTACTCAAGCGAAAGGTCATCGAGAGCAATCAGCCGCAGGAGCATTCTGTAAATCAAGATGATTGAGTCATAGAAAACAACTCACACCCAATTGTATTACTGCCATTATCCTCATATCAGCATTCAGGAATATGGTTCAGCAGTTAAGGAGTATGTTCCGGTGGCAGCCAACGGTCATAAAAAAAATAAGTAGAAGATGATCGTGGCGTTTATGGGCAACAGTTAACTGTAAAGCACACTTCTTGTGGATTAACTGAGTTCATCCACAGACTACAGTGACATAATAGAGTTAAAACTGAATAATAGGGCCAGCATTGGCTCCCTTGCCCTCCACTAGGGCATGTGGGAAATCCAAACAATCAGGTTCAAGAGTTGAAGACTATTTTCTTTAAAGGTGCTCTAAGCAATGCCAGCATAGCACCTTTAAGGAATAATATACAAGACTGGCTACTTGTGGGCTAGTGAGCTAAATGATTTCATACTGTTCAACATGAGCAGATTGGGGGCACTATAGAGTATAGTACTGTCTGTCCACCCTTATCCCCTCTCCCTGTGCTGAAGTAACCAACAAGTTTGGCCAAAGTTGGTGGCGGAAGCTGAAGGACTTTTGGGAGTGGGATGGGAAAAACACAGATAGAAAACAAATTTATTCACCCAACCTGTAACCTAGTTTCCCCTAAAGGCTCAAGGTTTGTTGCACAATCACTTTAAAGGGACACCAGGCAACGTTTTCGTGTTAATTACTCATCTTCGTAAGTCGGTATATGGTTAAATGACTCATTACAGGGCGAATGAAGACTCTCTCGTCCGCCCCTACTGCCTGTAGGAAGAATATCCCGCTTGCAAGTTCAGTGTATCGTACCCGCCGACCGAAGCAGTTTCAGTTTACATCCTGCATCCACAGCACAGAGGCAGGCTAAAGAAATGCTAGCGATTGTTGCAAACTAATGGCAGAGCCGGCGAAGAAGCAGCGAAAAATCTCTTGACGGCAGATGCAAAGAAAAGGAAAAGAGCTTCAGACCGAGCGAGGGGGAGTTTCGTAGAGAAAAAGCATCAGGCTTGCCTGGTGTCCCTTTAAAGTTCTGGATATGGATGAGAACAAATCAACGATTGAGATGAGCCTTTCCCTTTTTGTATGAAAAATAAATTAGGCTTAATCAATTAGTTTCCCTTCACCTCCATGTCCAGGAATCTATCGAATCGCTGTACTATGATTACCATCATTATGTTGTATAATGTTTTGTGATGGATGCTATCGTAGCATAGTGTGAAAACATAAGATTGATATCAGAACGTCACACATTCCCGTATTTCCAACCTCTTACATGTATGTGTCACTTAATATTAATTTCTATACAAACCAAGACTGGATTCCTAAAGAAACAAGCACCCACACCATAAATGTATCTAAATTAGCTATGTACCAAAAATTACATTTTACCGTGACTCAAAGAGCTGTAAACAGTCTTGTAAGGCTGCGTGTACAAATCCGCTTGGAGCTCCAGTGGAATTTTGAATTGTGACGAGAATTCTCATGCCAACTGTTGATGTGCCGTGAGAAAGGTTGGGAATAGGCACCCACCAGACCAGCACAAAACTCAGAGTGTGGTAAACAAAATCGGATATTTCAGGCAGTAAAAGTAAAAACCAACCGGTAAGAACCAAACTAGATTTTGTTCAAATCTACACACCTATGGCTACTGAAAAATGTAAGGTTCATTTATCAAACGTTATTTTGAAGTATTAAAAAAAACATCGTTTTACATTTTTGAACAAAATGGTTGGTAATTAACACGTTTACGATAGATAGATTGGTTAACACCTTAACAGTCATTATTTTAGCCAGAAATGGGATTTTTGCCATTTAAAAATACCATCCATTTTGTCTTGCTGTTTTCCTATACTGACTCACTAGCACCTCTTGAAGTACAAAGTGGCCCTTCCCAGTTAACATGCTAACAGCTTTTTACATTATGTCAAAATGTTTTTTTTTCCACTGTAGAGATTGCTAGGTCATTTATACATAGTAATGTTAATGGTCTGTCATGATAACAAATTTTGCTTGACGATAAATTGTCTCAGAAATTATTGCGATAAGCGATAATATTGTCGTTCTGAGAATTGACCTCTCCAGAATAAGTCCCGCCTCCGTAACTTCCGTATCCATCCAACTTCCGGGCGTGGATTGTCTATGAGAAATAACATGGCGTTTCGAAATATCATACCGGTAAAACATCTGTAGGTAGCGAAGTTGAAAAAGCTGGTGGGCAGATTGGCCTACACACTTCTGCCATATAGTTTCCACTGGATTTTTTGATTGTCGGTGCCGTTTAAGTAGTATACTATAGACTATACTACTTAAACGGCACCGAAAATCAAAAAATCCAGTGGAAACTAGATGGCAGAAGTGTGTAGGCCAATCTGCCCAGCAGCTTTTTCTACTTTGTCACCTACAGAGTTTGACAGGTACGATCTTTCAAAACGCCATGTTATTTCCCATAGACAATCCAAGCCCGGAAGTTGGATGGATACAGAAGTTAGGAGGCGGGATATATTCTGGAGAGGTCTATTTTCCTCGGGAAGAGGAAGACGGCCCACTTGTTGTGTTTTTTTTTCCCAACTGGGGAAACTGCAGCGGATGATTGTGTTTTAGATGCATA
>NW_027468576.1:39139024-39201524 GCF_046254945.1 Alosa pseudoharengus | reverse complement strand
GTCTTACAACATAAATAAATGCATTTATAGTGAAGTCAGATATGAGCATACAAAGACGCTTAGAACTCATGTTAAGCCTATAGATGTGCACTAAATGCGAATGCGCGATTTGATGCAGGCAAAAGTATCGACTGTTACTAACAAAGGTATTATAGCAATATTATAAATGTGGCGACGGAATAGCCTAGAACTTGGGTACGCCTAGCCTTTGCACTTGCGGTGATAACCAAAACTAATGTGAATCACGGACTATCCTACAACCAAAGAAAGTAAAGGAGATTATTTTTACCTGCGTTAGTTTATTAGTTTTACAGTTGACTAGTGATTAATGTTTCACAGAATTATAAACCACATGCTAAATTTATCAAAGTTCAATGTGTTTTCGAGTTTCTTTTGCAATGTAAACAATACATATAGCATCAAAGAGTATCTATGTTATCTAAATCTGTGGTATACCTTCCAACAAAGTAAACTGACAACAAATACTCCATTGCAACTAAGCTTAAACCTAAGTGTTACATGGCCAAATTAAAGTGTGTAGTGTTTAATTTATTTATGTGAATTGTATTATATATATACACAGATTATTAATCAAACGTTTCCCTTTTTTCCCCCTTTACAATATTTTTGTCTGGGGACTGGCAATATTTCCCTATGTTTAAAAACAGACTGACCTTACACACACACACACACACACACACACACACACACACACACACACACACACACGAGAGAGATATACATACATACATACATACATACATTATATATATATCTATATATCTATATATATATATATATATATATATATAGAGAGAGAGAGAGAGAGAGAGAGAGACAGAGAGAGCTGACGATCGTTGCCACGCTCAGGTCATTCAAGCTGTTATCGAAACTTAAAGGCAAATTATTTTTATGATGCCTAATATTATTTAGCCTACAGTAAAAAGAATGCGATGTCAAATGAATGGTGCACAACATTTCACATGTAACTGGTGTTAACACTAATATTATATGATCGCATGATTACAGCAATCGTTTTAATCCTATCAGCACTGAAAATCGCTGTACCTTCTCATATGATCTTGAAGCCACCGATAACAAATACACCAAATGTGTAACGTTAGGTTTCTCACTTGGCCCTTTAAATTCAGCTAGCAACCTGTTGACCATTTCCTTAAATCTGAGGCGGCCATTCACTAACGCTACCTCTAGAATATAGACGTCAGGTTGAACCATTTCTAAACATTAAAAACATTTGTTTTGATGTTAACATTTTCTCCACTATCAAGCAACGTTACTTTAATCAAAACCTTTTGACCAGCTTGATCTAACGGAGACTTCGAGAAATCGAGAGAAGAAAAAAAAGCTCGCAGCAGCGGTGGCGAAGGATGGATGTTAACGTTAGCTATCTGATTTCTTCAGTGGTCCAACTGATGTGGGCAGCAACAGTCATCTTCAGTAACGTTACCGCAGAAACAGCAGATTGCATTATCATTAAACCTAACTATTGTTTGAAACTACTGGTTTTATAGTTTACCTTCTGGTAAAGTTTAAAAGGTTAATGGGGTGTTTGCCAAGTTCAGAAAAAAATATTCGCCAACAACACCTTCAGAAATCTGGGATCAACTGTTCAGTGACGTTTCAAATGGTTCTGATTTTAACACTTCATTCGCAACATTTAAAAACAACTGACTGACTCCTTTCAATGACAGACTAATGTCTCGATTTGTCAACCACTGACTTTCGCTATTAGCTATCCAGCCCTCTGCAAGTTAATTGGCTAACTAGCCGACGGTAGGTACCCTTGCAAGCTACCGATAGCTAGCAAGGTGGGTAGCTAACGTAACCTCAGATTAGCGTATGAGCTAGCTGGTTACCACAGCTATCGCTAGGAATTATAAATGACTAGCTAACTAACTCAACAAGTTACTCAGCAAGCTGGCCTGGCTAGCTAACTGTTAGTTGGTTAGCTTCTTTAAAGGGTGTAGAATGAGGGGACATTTCTCTGTGAAGGACAAAAGTACTTCAACATCCAGTTACATGAAAAATAAAGTTAGAAAATCATGATCTCTACCTTGTGACAAAATATTTCTTCTTTTGTCGTGATTAGTTTTGCCCTGGCTGTGCTTTCTTTTCTCTCACTTGTTCGCTCGCCTCCAGTTGCTGCTGCTGCTGCTGTTGCTGAGTGTTGCTCCCGTTGGTAAGTAACTGTCTCCACGACTACAGTCTCTATGGCGCGCGGGGGTCTCGAGGCAACTGTTGCTACCCTTCTGTGCATACGTCAGTGTTTAAAAACAAAAGGGGTGTGGATCAAAGGTCCCTCCTACCCGCCACAGCTCTCCTTTCCCGCCCTGCACGCGAGAGTTGCAGAAACCCGCCAACCTCACGTTTGCACCGCGAAAGCTGTTGGTGTAGGAGCGAAACTCTTAGCTTGTAGGTGTCAAGCAAGCGGCAACAACACTTTTTTTTACAGTCTCTGGTGTCAAGTCACTATTAGTGGTACTGTCAGGTAGTACATATTTTAGCATAGTCTTCCATCCATTCCAAATGTAAAAATGTTTTACAGTGATGCAGAGACAAAAAAAATCATGACGTTAAGAAGCTGTCCATTTCTAGTGCTTGTATGATGTTCAAGTTCAAGTTTATTGTCATGTAATTCATTTTCAGTAATGACATTTCTTGTGCTCAAGAGCCAGCTCAACTTTAAAGAATAAATGAAATAGTAGTCATAAAAAAGGTATTCAGACCAAAATCAACTGATACATTTCTGCAGAACATTGTTTGCATTTTTGCACTTTTTTACATGAATGTCCATTAGGCCTTGGGAAACTTTAATTTGTAGTCTAGACTCTACATGAAGCATAAGTTTGTCATTGCAGTTAGAAGCAGGTAGGCCTACAGATGACGTCACGCTGATAAATACTGGGAGAGAATGTCTCTTGAGATGGGAAATTAGCCTAGGTCTATTAGCTGTTGGAATAGGGGTGGGACAATATATTAATTTCGGAATATTGTATCGCCAGGTGCTGGTGATATATCATAGGAATATTGCATACTGTATATGGATTGCATATTGCAAAATGGATTCCTGGCCATTTGACTTTCCAGAGTAACAAGGCCACCTCACGATTCTGGTGTTGGGGATAGGCCTATCAAATGAATGAGGGTAAACTTGTAGTGAAAAAGAAGAAAGTCACAAGAAGAAAATAAGCTAGACAGTAGGATGACTTTTCACTTTGTACTTAGAGTACATAATTCTTGTTTTATGCCTTCATTCTTCAGGTACACAGATATGATGCATCGTAAGATACTTTGTTGCAGTGTATCACTGTATTGTGATACCATCATTATCGTGGCCTCTCTATCAGAGAGTTAGCCTTTGATTTCTTTCAATAAAAATGAGATTTCACAATACTGTGATGTTGATATGTAATGCTCTAAGCGATGTTGGGTAATGCTGTTGACTTTCAAACAAAATAGAGAGCTAGCTCGCTACTCCCTCTCCCTTAGCTTGACGAGCCAGACCCACATCAAGATGTAAGGTCTGGGAACACACCATTCGCAGTGCTCAGTCCGAGGGGCGGGATAAACGTCTTTCACATTCCCTCTGCACGCAATAGGATAGCGCTGCAACTCATGAGTTGCATGCGTTTTCCGCTTGTTCAAACTTTTGCCAACTTAAGGCTGCAGTTGGCAAGTCTGACAGATTGAGGGGACTTAGCCAAAATTTTTAATGTTTACAACTCTCATGCCCCTCCCCCACTACCACTGAGCACCCTCTCATCAAGTTCGTGCTTGTCAGTGCACACCAGACTGTGATTGGCAGTCAGATCTCACACAGCCCTGTTCTGATTGGACCAGAAGAACCGGGAGCTGTGGATTTTTGCAAAATAACAAATAACAATCAAATAACAGGCTCTAGGTGGAGGTAGAAGTGCGGAGCATAGTGTCGGTTTCAGTGAATATGATCAAAAAATCTTGCCAACTGCCAACTTTGCCAACAAAGCTTAACTCGTGTCACACTGTTCGCCAGCAGCAGCATCCATCTTCTTTGTTTTTAAGTAGTAGCAGGGAATTCACGGCGAACCGTTGCAATTCTGCCATCATTATGTTAAGCCCGCCTACCGACTATAGGCTACACGATGTGATTGGCCTGATCAAAGTTTAATTTTTCCAGCTCGCAATTAAGCCAACGGAGAGTTGGAGGTTATCATTGGGGTTATCAAGTGGGCACCCTCATTCACTGATGTTTCGTCCCACGACACCTCATGAAGGCTTAACAGTGAAACCAGCATCCTGGAGACACTCCCCTCCAGTGGGCTGTCCACAGAGGCCGAGTTTTTTTTTACAATGTATTCAGGACACAGGTAGCTAATGGATGGTGAGGTGATGTTTGCTGTATGTGACAAAAATGTTTTAGCTTAGAAACCGCGTAACATTGCTTAGAGCACCTTTAACAAATCAAGTAGGCCACATAGGTTGCTGTCATTTGTTATTTATGCTGTCATTTGTCATTTGCACCACACTCTTAGCTAAAGGCTATTATGATGATTATTATTATTAGCAGCAGTAGCTGGGTCTACTTCACTATGGCAGCTACTGCTGCTACTACTACTTCCACTACTACTGCTAATGGTAATATAAGAGTAATAGCTATAGATGATATAGAACATTTCCTGAAGGAAAAGCCAGTGCATGCAAAGCAAAGGCAGGCCTACTACGAATGAGTGTGCTTGAGAATGAGTATGATTGGGTAAGTATGAGTGTAGGTATGGTTAGGGCCATCAAGTGTCAAAAAAAGGGGGAAAGGATGGGAGAGTGAGAGAGAAACAGAGAGGCTACCAAACCAGGGGGTAATTCAAAGTATGTGATTTAGTGGTAACCCTCCTAATAGAAGAGCTGTATGACTTCATTCTCCTAACAAATGTCATAGGGCTCTTGTTGTAGGAGGTTTACCATTTACTCTGAGTTAATTTACCCAGGTTTGTCACTACCACGTAGCCTACTTGGAATACCCTCCTGGTGTCAGAAACTGTTGTTACCACTTGATGGCGGTATATACCTACTGTAGATATAGCGACTCGGTAGACAGAGCTGCATATCAAGATGGCTCTGACTGCAGGCAGTTGCAGCAGCTACATCTCAGACTGCACAATATAATAATTTTGCTGGACATTTATTGCAAAAATATCTGTAACATCCATGCATTAGTCTACATAGTTTATAGGCCATAGTCTTGTGTATATAAATAGGAACCACACACAGCCTACAGGTGATGGTGATACGACGGCGGAGTGTAAAAGTGGGTGGGAGCCTGATGTTGGCGCTATTTTCATATGCTGATTGCTGACTTGTACTGCAGAATGTTTGCATTAAATAAGACCATTTCTAGTCCTCCTCACACATGCGCGCTGTCTGGGAAAGCGAGACAGACCTGTATCAGACTTGCGGCAGGTGGCAGGTGAATATTGTAAGTTAGGAAATAATTAGTAAGCAGACAGACTCATTACGTCTTAACCGCTTTGGAACAAGTTCAAGCGGTTTCCCTTCTCATCAAGTCCAGCACTTCAGGCGGCTGCGTGAACTTTTATAAACTGATCACTTGTATACGGTAAGTCCACTTAATAACGTTAGCGGTTATGATAGCAGGCTAACATATATGATACTTAACGTTACGTTAAAGAGGTAGTAATTAATAATGATGTATGGTTCGGTTTGACTGACAGATAGTTAACGTTAATCGGAAATGTTTGCGAACGTTAACAAGTGGACGGCATCGGGTCAACTCAAGTTCGTACATCCTCCTTGTACTTTCTTGGCCAGCCAAACTCCTTTCAATAAAAACTCGACGTCAGGATATACCCTGGCTCCAAGCTTCCGTTTTAATTAACAATGAGTAAAACTGAAAATAATACCAAACACGTGGAAGTCTTCAATATTTACACAATACAATAAAATCGATGAAACTGGGTAAAATCTTAATTTCTTCTTAATTTTCATTCAGTGTTGTAGCCACACACACACACACACACACATTGACGCCAAAGGCTTTTCCTGCTTAAAAACTAACTTTACCGCCTTGTCTTACCAAGTTGTCTGCTGTAGGTCACTTCAAATATAATATAAAATCATTCTTAAACTTTTATACGTTCACGAGTGACACATTTTACCTGCAAGTTGCTCTTTAAGTACAGTTATTTTTTCTGTATCTCTCTCGGGGGTCCTATCTCTTAATCAGCATTTTGTTTATCTTGGTTAAAATATTTAACGTTACTTTTGGATATTATTAGCTTTATGTAGGCTACTTTAGTAGTGATTTAGAGAAATGTGACACATTAACGGGCTAACGTTAGATCTTTCTTGAGATCCTGTGCTGATACTCCTGTACAGCAAAATGGATCTCCATTGAATTAGACACGCAGATGTAGTCACATGCTCACTATCAAAGCCATCGTTGCCTGCATCAACTAACTTCAATTTAGTGGTTGGGAGAAACCTAGTTGCCTTTCGTAAACTATAATAAAACAGCTAGCTGTCCACTGAAAATATTATTATACCTCAATATGAACGCCTATAGACAGCCTATCTGTTTACAAGCTGCGTATGGGGATGAAAAAGTGGAGTTGGAAGAACGTGCACCTTATACAGTTTGAGAAGCAGATCGCTTAACACGTGTTTCCGCTAACTTGACAAATGGTGAAAATGACCATGTGTATATTATTTCTATAGAGTAATTCGGCTATATCTATATTAAATGTATTGCAATTCTCAATATCACCCAAATCGGCATAGCATGAACTGTTTTTCTGTGATGTTAATCAGATAATAAGGCCCCCACGTCCGCATTAAATGTTCTGTCTATCAAATTTATTTTGACTTAAGAATTTCATGATTAGCCAATTAGCCTTCTCCCTAATAATGATAACATGGCCCAAGCAGAGTTATGCGCAATATACGTGAGAGACATTTGGACAATACTTTAGAGATGCGTTGGGGGAAACACTCATAGGAAAAACTGTCGTAAGGTATAAGCTACCTTTCAAGCCCTCGTAGCCACAGTAACGGGGGAATTATTGACCGTGTTTGTGCCGATAACTAGGATGTGTTGCAATATTGTAACACTGTAAAATTAATCATTGGTCTAAATTAAATAACACAATAATCGACATGACGACATCTGAATGGAAATGCGTAGCCTAGTTGCTCATGTTGTCAATAATGTCATGCTCGGAAACGGCATAGTGTTCAGAGCTGATAAAACCTCGGAACGAACTGATGTCAATGCCCGGTAGTAACCTCGGGATGCTGACATGATTGCCACGAAAAGACTGCACCAATGATGAGGAGGTTTGCTGGTCATGTGTCCGTGGGGTGCAATGCTATGTTTTTTACGTCTAGCATCGTAATTGGCAGATGCGATCTGGCTACAGTGGAAAGACACGTTTGGCGTTCTATTTTGGTGAGCGCCCGAGAGTGTCATTCTGGTATTTCGGTCACGTGAGAAAAGGATGGGTGCTTTTGATTTAGGCTATATTTCTGTATATGAACAGAATTACAGCTCTTAGCAAATCTATTAAAAAAGGCGAAAAAATAAAGCAGCAAGAGGCAGTTTCTGTACATATGTCATATATTATGTAGGAATGTATTTGTTCTTGTTTTAAGATAATACGATAGTTCATTCATTCATGACTTATAATGTTATTTCCCCAGAAGCCTGACATGGCGTTGATGGTCATTAAGCTCAGTACATTCAGTCAGCTGGACCTTCCCCTTAGTGTGTTAGCTTGGGTCCAGAATCATAGAGACCCAGACTGCCATGGATGGGGGAAAATATACATGCTCTTTTCAATATACTGTTCTTTTAGTAATCTTTAACTGTAATCATGAATGTGAGTCGTGAATAAGAAACAGATAATGAAGTGTGTGGATTTGGGGCAACCTTTGTCTTTTTTATTGATTAACTGTGAGGCAGTTTGTGTTGACTACCTGTGATGACCAGCAATCCAGGAAGTGATGATACGAGACCGTTTAGCAGGTGGCTGTGAAACTCCATGGCTAGAGATGAGATTTTGGGGGGAAGTCCTCAAAGAAGATGACTAAATACAAATGGCTGCAGTTGATTTTTAATTGAAGGAGGAACACAAAACCTGTTTTGCTCTTTTACTAAGTGTTCTGTATCAAATTGCCCCTCTGTTCTCCACTCTGAAATGCCCAAAGCAAAGTCTGTGTCTGACTTAAGGGCATACTTGGCTGATTGTGGTATGGCAGTGCAGAAAATCAGGTTTACTGTCCGGATTAGCTTACTGGAGCTTCTGAGAAATGTCTCCCTTACCTTAAGCTGTTCCACAGCATCGGTATATGTCATGACCAGTTGAGCTACTAAAAAATGAATTTGCACATGCAAACAGTGTCACTGCAGCGTTCCCTATGATGTTAATATTTAACTGCAAGTTACGCGGGGGGCCTGGAGGCCTCAGTGACACCTGATAGTGAACCTTTGTTCAGGTGTTCAGACGAACACTAAATTTGCACCCAAGGACGTTTCGTTGCACTGTTTGTTCTGGAACTTGTCCTGTTATGTAAGTGGGCATTACAAGATCTCTAGGTTCTTCTGTTCCCTTGACTACTGAGCTGATGTTCATCACGTGAGGCTGACTAAATTGTGTCCCCGCTTAATAGTTCACTGCCTCACGCCATTCGCCATGCAAACAATCACACAGAGATTTCACTCAGAGGAGAAAGGCAGCGACGGCATCGACTGGGTAGTTCATAATGTAGGACTAATCAGCCCACTACACTGGGTAATTTATAATGTAGGACTAATCAGCCCACTGCACTGGGTAATTTATAATGTAGGACTAATCAGCCCACTGCACTGAGTACTTCATAATGTAGGACTAATCCCCACTGCACTGGGTAGTTTATAATGTAGGTCTAATCAGCCCACTGCACTGGGTAGTTTATAATGCAGGTCTAATCAGCCCACTGTGCTTGCCACTAGCTGACTTTGGCAAGCAGACAGGCTCCGGTTTCAGCTGAAATCTAAAAACACTATGAGGCCTTCAGGATTCTTTGCTGCTTGGCGTGGCTGCTCCTCATGCTTGTCTCTTGACGTACATAAGACACCAGCAGCAGTCAGAGTGGAGACTGTAATGTGACATTGTGGCTAGGGTTGGGTATCGTTTGAATTTGAACGATTCCAATTCCGATTTTTTTAAGAGGCAGGGTCAAAAAAAGTTTAGGATATTTTAAATGAGCTAGCTAACCAACGGTCTTTCTCAGGGTATCTGCACATTTTCCAAGTGCAAATTTAAAGACTTTTAAGACCTTTTCAAGACATCTAAATGAAACTTAAAGACTATACCACGGCAAAAAGATATATATGACTGTTTATGCAATAGTTTTTTTCCCCTACTCATTTTAACCCCTACCCCATTTTGGATGTCTACAGAAGTTACCAAATATATTTTGGCGAAAGAAAAATAATTGTGTGTGAATTACCTTCAAAGCTATAAATGACCAATTTTAGGGTCTGGGCTGCTTGCTTTTGAAGCTGGCTGTACATATTTGGTTTTGCTTACTGCTGAGGCAGACTGTTCTTCACCTGTGTCTGTAGTAGCCTAGGCTACTTGCCAAAGGCATGTGCACTGGACTGGATTCCCTTCAATATTTTCTTCAAAGTTAGACTAAGCTATTTACATATTTTAATAAGCCTACTTTATATAATTTACTATGTGCATCTATTGTCCAATATGCAGCACAGCAAATTAAAGTTAATCCACTGCTTTACATTTTGCATACCAGTTGTATCTAAACCAACCAAAGCTTGACTGAAACATTGTAAAACCATTTTTAAATGAATTAAGAGACAGGTCCTCCTCGCATAATCCTGCTGAAAACTGCTGGTTACATCTCAGCACGCACGTATTATGAACGCACGTTTTTTTTATGTAGCCAGTCGCCGACATTCAAAAAATATGCGATTATAGTTCACAACTTTTGCGAAGTAGGCCTAGCCTACTGGGAAACGCTGGCAAGCAAGCTGCTGACAGATATTACAGGTAGGCTATTATAACTTAGACAGATATTTTCTTCCCTAGGCTAGGCCAGCAACACACAAAGATGCAAACAGATCAACTTAACATTATATAGTATTTCCTCCTGATTGCGAAGCACTGCACATAATTTGACCAGCAGTCTTCGCGTCCATAGTTTGTGAAACGATGCTGCGTCCGAGCAACGATTTTAGATGCCAAGCGCAACTCCAAAAAGGAGAACAAATGAGCGTCCGGCTTGAGGCTGCGCCGGACGCCGGATAGGGCTTTTAAAATCCATATGTCCGGCCTAAATTCGAACGTATGGCCAACCTATCGCTCTTTCTCCCGCTCATTCTACCGTAGGCTTCCTCATTCCACGTAGGCTACGTATATCTCTCTGGCCTCAGCTACACCACGAAAACGTCAGGCATATTATTTTGTAGGCCTACATAGGCCTACTGTATTATTACCGTTTTCACACCTTTAACCACACCCGTGAAAAACATCTTCACTCTGCAACCACTACACTTCCTCCCGTAGCCTAATAGCCTAGTCACTTATACAATTGCGTTTTAAATACACGAAACTGGATTGAGACATCACTCGCTCCCTTGCACTCGCTGGCGGTCCCATACGCACATTTAATACCTCTCGAAAATTCAGTTGTATTTAAGACTATTTAAGGATCCGCGGGAACCCTGCTTTCTGAATGAAATAGTCTGACCTTCTCCATGAATTTTAATTCTATGAACTATGCGCTTCTTCTTTGGTGTTCCGCCGTTTCTTCTTCAGGTCGGCGGACTGGGAATCGAAACTAGGAATCGAAATTTAATCTTTTGAACGATTCCGGGAAAATAGCGAAGATAGTCCCGGTTCCAACCAATACTCGATATTCGATACCCAAGCCTAATTGTGGCCCAGGCACAGCACCACACGTGCAGCATCAGTCGGGAGAAGCATGTTTATTTCTGCAAGTTTTCCCTCGCACTTGCTCTATTGGCCACCTGAGCGAAACAGGAAATACTGGTATGAGCTGTCTGACAGGCTAGCCTCTCCTGACTCATGCTTAAACCACGCAGACTGAGGAGGACCGAGACCAATGGTTACCACCGGTTACCACCGGGAGCCTGTAGACGGAGATTGATGATCAGTATCAGTGTGTGCATGGTGTGATGTCGTTAGACTGGAAGAGCCGCATGCTGCAGAGGATGAGGTTGTGGCCTGAATGGCACATTCTGATCAAGACTCACACACACACACCTCACCCACACACACACACCTCTCACACACACACACACCTCACCCACACACACACAAGCCTCTTTTGCATACAAGCTAAAGGAAGGGATGATGGGAAATGTGACCCTCCATTTCCCCACTGCTTACAGGACACGGTCAGCCCACCGGTCAGTTGGTCAGGCCACCGGTCAGTTGGTCAGACAGGTCTGTGCAAATATTGTGTCAGAGATGCAACACCCCTGATTGAGCGCCGATAACCATCGACCTGCTTATCTTACAACAGCGAAGCATAACACTGCTGTGGGTGTGTGTGTGTGTGTGTATAAAAATGAAATGTGTGCATGCATTTTCTCAGCTGTGGTCTTTATTTCCACAGTTGATAATGAGGGGGGGGCTCTTTTTTTTTATTATTAATAAAAGTGTTATATCCATCACATTGTCTAAAGCAGGTCAGTCGGCAGCCGCTGTGGTGTATTGATACTTGCGTCCGTCCTCTCGTCTCCTGCCGGTTCCGTGTGCTGTGTTGTGGATGTCCACCGGCTGCATCCTTAGCCAGCGCAGCTGCGTCTGCAGCCTCTGCCCAGGCGGATGCGGAGAGCACCGCACCGAATCACCCCAGCTGTTTGTCCCATAGTAACCCCTCCACATTTGCATTGCCAGCGTGAGTGTGTTTGAGTGGGGGGTGTGTGTGGAGGATGTGAGGAGGAAGCCCCGCCCATGCTGCTTTCACTGGAGCCCTAGCCTCCATATTTGGAACATGAGCTTTGTGGTGTGAGACGATTCAGCCAATCAGGGCGAGCGGAATGCTTGATGTGTACTGTGGGAAGTGTGTGTTTGAGGAAGTAGAGAGGGGAAGGGGGGGGTTGGGGATCTGGGTGGGTGTGGCTAGAGGGAAAAGCCGAAAGCTGTGTGAATGTGTGTGTGAGATGATGTGTTCTAGTCAGTAGCAAAGGCAGTAAGGGGAGGCTCACATATTTCAGTCGACCGGCGTTTAGAAAGCTCCTTAAAAACAGCTTTGATTTCACAGACGCTTTCCAGGGAAACCACATCAATACCAACATCATTCCAAAGATGCACTGTAAGTTTTTCATTTTGAAATTCTTAATTTGAATTCTTGGAATACAAGTGATGCTACCATGTTACCATTACTTTGATTGTATGCAAATGTGACCAGTAAAAGTTCAAATGTAGGCTCCATTAAATAGTAATGTCGATTTAAATCGAGAAATTCTACAAGTGCCTTAGTAGATGCTAGAGATCAGGTAGAGATGCTGAAGACTCCTCTGGACTGGGTGGTGCGTTCTTGTGATACTGCAGTCTATGATTCATTTATGGTGATGGTGCTTGATCTTATTTGATGTGAGGCTCTCTTCTGGGGCTTGTTGCATGTGATCACACACACGGGAGAGAGAGAGAGGGAGCTTATGATCCAGAGATCCAGACGGTCGCCAGCAGCAGGCGGGTTAGTATAGGGAGCCGGCTTGCACTGGGAGGAGCACACGCTTAGTGGTCATTCATTCGTTCAGACGGAGTTGCAACAGACGGCAGGAGGCAGATCTGGCTTCCATACAAACGGTCATTTAAAGCCGGCATTAACAGGACTGGCCGTCTAGATCAGGAACTGGGGCATCCAGACTCTGGTCCTGGTGGTAGATGTGGTGCTTTTTACCCCTCCAGCCGTCTAGATCAGTGTTGTGGCGGCTATGTTGTGTTTGTGCTTACGTGTCGGTTGGTTTGTGTACATTTCAGGCGCTGGGTGTGGCTGTGTGTGTGGCTGTGTGAGTGTGTGTGTGTGGCTGTGTGTGTGTAAGGGGGGCTCTCTGGCGTGGGATGGACCCCTCCCCCAGCTGTCGTTTGATAATGCTGTCCTCCCACCCAGAGAGTGAGCTGCATACCTCCCACCCCCTACACACACGACCCTGCACAGGACACACACAACCCTGCACAGGACACACACGACCCTGCACAGGACACACACGACCCTGCACAGGACACACACCACCCTGCACAGGACACACACCACCCTGCACAGGACACACACAACCCTGCACAGGACACACTTCAGCCTGTAGTGCAGCCGTTGCTACCCTCTGAGTGTGTGTGGATGCAGTGAGTCCGTGAGCAACAGGGGAGGACAGGTGTGGATGTGTGCCCTTTTCTCTCATAAAGCTTTGCTCAGCTCTCTGAATCATGACCGAGGTCATAATGCCCTGTGACTGGTGATGTCATTAGTACTCTCTGTGTGTGTGTGTGTGTGTGTGTTTTCCAGGAGTCTCATTTGGGTAAGATCCCTGTAGGGTTCTTCCAAGGGGGGAAGCAAAACAATTAGCTGAGCTGAACAAGCAGCACCTCAAGGAGCAGGAAGCCCAACTGCTCTGGTCACTGCTGATTAAACCATCAACAGAAGACCTCAAGTGTGAACATATGAAATGCTCAGGGTTTAGTCACATTTCATGTATTGCCATTTACCTGAGCTTGCGTTTCGCACGTAACAGACTGAGGTGAGGTTTTCCTCTTGGCTACTGGAAGGTCAGGTGGCTAGTCGCCAGGCCATGTCTCACTTACTTGAGTTTTTAGTTTAGTCATTAGAGTGATGGAGAGAAAGAGAGGGGGATGAGGGGGAGAGATGGGGAAACACCCAGGGGGGATATTTCCTGAGGAATGTGTAGAATATGAACTCCTGTGGGCTGAGCACCCCTCCCTCTCTCTGCCCCCCCCCCCCCCCAAACCCATGACTCCCCATAGCGAATGCAGCAGTTGTTTGGGCGGTGCAGCCAGGCAATTTAGGCATGACCACACACTCCTCCCCCACACATGCAGGAATGAACCTCCACACACACACACAGTATCCCCCATTCATTATGTCTGGGGGAGGGGGGGGGGGCTGGGGGTGTGTGTAATGAGGGCCTGAGGGTGTTGTCTGGAGGTGAGGGCTGAGCTCCATGGGCTGAGATGAGCCCAACAACATGCCTGAGAACCGCCAGAGAAGTGTGAGATGAGCCCAACGCCAGAGGAGTGTGTGTGTGTGTGAACCAACCGCCAGAGGAGTGTGTGTGAACCAACCGCTAGAGGAGTGTGTGTGAACCGGCAGAAGAGTGTGTGGGTTAGAGCAGTGCACTGGGCCAACATGGGTCAAGTCTCACGACCTGCTTCTCTCTAACCGGCGGAATTTAGTTTGGAAATGTTGCGAGATGGGCGTTGGAAGCGGAGGCAGAACATGTCTTCTCTCATAGGTAGGCTATGTCAACATCAAAGGCATTACGTCAATGACGGCCTTTGACTAAAAACCTTTAGAAACATGTCTTTAATCCAGACTGCAAATCATTTCGCAACCCCTCCAAAAGTCCCCAGGTTAAGAACCGCTAGGCTTGAGGATTGCAGTGGTGTGCTGAGCACCAGAGGGCCTGTGTGACCCGCCAGAGGAGTGTGTGTGTGTGACCCGCCAGAGGAGTGTGTTTGACCCCCCAGAGGAGTGTGTGTGACTCGCCAGAGGAGTGTGTTTGACCCCCCAGAGGAGTGTGTGTGACTCGCCAGAGGAGTGTGTTTGTGGGCTATAGGAATGTGTTTGTGGGATAGAGGAGTGTGTTTGTGGAGTGTGTGTGGGCTATAGGAGAGTGTGTGTGTGGGCTATAGGAGTGTGTTTGTGGGATAGAGGAGTGTGTTTGTGGAGTGTGTGTGGGCTATAGGAGTGTGTGTGGGGATAGAGGAGTGTATGTGCGCTATAGGAGTGTGTTTGTGGGCTATAGGAGTGTGTGTGTGGAGTGTGTGTGTGGGCTATAGGAGTGTGTGTGTGGGATAGAGGAGTGTTTGTGGGCTATAGGAGTGTGTTTGTGTGCTATGGGAGTGTGTTTGTGGATGTGTGTGTGGGCTATAGGAGAGTGTTTGTGGGATAGAGGAGTGTGTGTGTGGGCTATAGGAGTGTGTTTGTGGGATAGAGGAGTGTGTTTGTGGAGTGTGTGTGGGCTATAGGAGTGTGTGTGGGGATAGAGGAGTGTATGTGCGCTATAGGAGTGTGTTTGTGGGCTATAGGAGTGTGTGTGGGCTATAGGAGTGTGTGTGTGGGATAGAGGAGTGTTTGTGGGCTATAGGAGTGTGTTTGTGTGCTATGGGAGTGTGTTTGTGGATGTGTGTGGGCTATAGGAGTGTGTGTGTGGGCTATAGGAGTGTGTTTGTGGTCTATAGGAGTGTGTGTGGGCTAGAGGATTGCAGTGGTGTGTTGAGCAGTAGAGAGCCTGTGGGGTTGAGATCATCAGATTACCTGCGCTGCGCTGTCATGCCTACCTAATCTCATCTGGGTAATATGGGTTTGGATCTCGGAGCTTCAACTGTCCGGCACTGTTAATCAACACCGATAACCAGCTTATTCTGCTGGGCAGAGGAGATAGCCGTCTCTTTTAAAAGGAGGGTGGACAGATTGCCATTGGTCATTTGGTTGTGCGTATGGCTAGAGGCATCTCACAAGCCTGCTCTCTCTCCCTATCTTACCCACACAGCCCTCAGTTTAGAGATTTAGCCTACAGTACAGTACAGTGGCTGTTGACTATTACACATTTCCATGGCGTCTATGAGTGGTGACGGAGATGTATCGTGGCTGGAGTGTGTGTATCTTATAGACTTGGTATAGACTTGGTCACGTGTTTATGGAGGATGCCATGGTAACCCATGGCTTGGTCACATGTTTATGGAGGATGCCATGGTAACCCATGGCTTGGTCACATGTTTATGGAGGATGCCATGGTAACCCATGGCTTGGTCACTTGTTTATGGAGCTCAGTCTGCAGGTCCTTCCGAGAGCAGTGGACTGACGAGCATGTTGCGCAGTAGTGAGAAATGCTCCAGTCTGCTCCAGTGCCTTGTGTTTTCTCTTTGGCTTTTACACACACACACACACACACACACACACACACACACACACACTCACACACACACACACACGCATACTCACACGAAAACACAGTGTGCACACATCTCCACCCAGCTGTTGCCATCAGCTCCGTCTGCCTGAGGTCTTGATGGTGCTGAGCCGTGTGGCTGAGTGACCAGTGGCCTTGTGTGTGTGTGTGAGTGTGAGTGTGCCGTGTGGCTGAGTGACCAGTGGCCTTGGCCGTCCGTGGCTGGCCGCAGTGCTGGCTGACTGTCCTCAGTGGACAGTAAATCTCTCTGGATCGTGTGTGTGTGTGTGTGTGTGTGTGTGAGTGAGTGAGTGTGTGTGTGTGTGCAAAAGCCAAAGAGTGTGTGTTTGGCCCTGGCAGGGATGTGAAATCCAATAAAGTGTCCAGTATGATGGACCGGTGCTAGCAATGCATTTATGAGGTGGAGTTGTTTGTCCGGCAGGAAGACGCTTTATTCAGACCAGTGAATTAGCGGAGAGTAAATGAACTGTGTTTTGTTTTCCTCATGTCTTAATCTCTCTGCCTACCTGCCCCTCACACAAACACAATATTTGGTTTGCCTGAGCTAATTAATCAGGCATCATCAGTCATCATAAAGTCTACACATACACACACACACACACACACACACACACGGTTTAATGACCACCTGATTGTATGACGCCATGGGTCTACTGAGGCTCCATAAAGCAATAAACTCACCTGTAGACGCATCTGTTGTTTGACCTTGACAGTGACCGCGTGTACATCTGTTGTTTGACCTTGACAGTGACCGCGTGTGAGCCTGCCTCCATGTCCGGTGCCGTGGTGATGGACGCCTCTGCGGGGGACGCCAGCTACCTGCAGTCCTGCGGGACGGGAGACAGCGCCGCTTCCCTGGAGGACGTTACCGCGGAGTCGGCAGCCAAGTGAGGAACACCCCTCTCCCTCTTCATCCTCCTCTCCCTCCTCCTCTTCATCCTCCTCTCTCTTCATCCTCCTCTTCTTCCTCCTCTCTCTTCATCTTCCTCTGCCTTCTCCTCCTCCTCCTCTCCCTCTTCCTCCTCCTCCTCTTCCCTTCTATCATTCTCTAATTCTGCATCTCGTCATCTTCATCTTCCTCTTCCTCCTTGTTGTCATCATCCCTCTTGTCCTCTCCCTCTCCACCCTCTTCCTCTTAGTCCTCATCTCTCTGTCTGTCTGTCTGTGTGTGTGTGTGTGTGTGTGTGTGTGTGTGTGTGTGTGTGTGTGTGTGTGTGTGTGTGTGTGTGTGTGTGTGTGTGTGTGTGTGTGTGTGTGTGTGTGTGGTTTATGGTGCAGCTGGTTGTTGCTTGTAAACCAGATAGCCCTTCTCTGGTTCATAAAGCATTGCCTAAGATAAGAGCTGCTCAGAGAGAGAGGAAGGGTGTGGCCTGTTGCCAGGGCATCGTGTGTGTGTGTGTGCCAGGGCATCATGGCTGGATACGTTACATGGCTGTCACAGCCAGGCTACACCGGGTGCACAGTTGAAGCGATCCATTTGTGGAGTGTACAAATACTTTTAGGAGACTTGGTCTAATTTGTTCAAATGTACGCACTCCTCTAACGGAGCGCTTCAGTTTCGTGCCTGGTGTAGGCTCCCTGTCAGGCTTCACACTGTGTGTACTAGTATACTAATAATAGAGCAGTTTATAAGATTATTGCGCTCAGTTGGTTGAGTTATTGTTTTAAAGGGGGGGGGGGGGGGCTAATAATAACATGGATTAATAGTAACATGGATTAGAATGGGTAATGTCCCTGAAATTTCCCTAAAACCCTGCCAGAGGTGGGAAGTGGAGGTTTCGCCACATGACCAGGCAGATTAGAAATGGGTGATGTCACACCGGGGGGGGGGGGGGGGGTGGTTTAGAATTGAATGTTGCGCCATATGACGAAATAGATTAGAAATGGGTAATGTCAGAATTCCCCTGTCAGTCCTGAGTGTGTGTTTGAGGCTTGACGGTAGGAAGGTAGATGTCCTTTAATCCCTCCGTGGTAGCTGTAGCTGTAGCTGTAGAGGGGGGGGGCATTCCCCAGGCTGATGCCGCTGCTCATACTGACCTGGATTCTGGGAATCTGGGAATCTGGGAATGTCATTAACGCCCCCTTCCTCTCCCTCTTCTTCCCTTTTTCCGCTGGACTTTCCAGCGAGTCGTCAGAGGAGGAGTCGGCCTGCGAGAGAGAGGAGGAAACGAGCACACACACCACACACACACAAGGTGAGCACACACACACACACACACACACACACAAGGTGAGCACACACACACACACACACACACACAAGGTGAGGGAGAGGAGGAAACGAGCACACACACCACACACACACACAAGGTGAGCACACACACACACACACACACACACAAGGTGAGCACACACACACACACACACACACACAAGGTGAGCACACACACACACACACACACACACACACAAGGTGAGGGAGAGGAGGAAACGAGCACACACACCACACACACACAAGGTGAGCACACACCACACACACACAAGGTGAGCACACACCACACACACACAAGGTGAGCACACACCACACACACACAAGGTGAGCACTCACCACACACACACAAGGTGAGGGAGAGGAGGAAACGAGCACACACACCACACACACACACAAGGTGAGCACACACACCACACACACACAAGGTGAGCACACACACACACACACACCACACACACACACACACGATGAGGGAGAGGAGGAAACGAGCACACACACACCACACACACACACATCACACACACACACGGTGAGCACATACACCACACACACACAAGGTGAGCACACACACAAAGACAGAAGAATATCCACAGGCAGATGGTCCTTTATATGGCCCTCAAAAGGCACACACTCTTTCAGGTTACACTGTATTTTGTATATCTTCCCAACAAAAACTGAAGAGCCAAGTTTGTTTTTAGCAACCTCACATCAACCACTCACACACACACACACTCACACACACACACACTCACACACACACACACACACACACACACACACACACACACACACACACACCCCTGGGCCTTAGCTCTTGAACTCAGTTTTTATAGAACACATAACAACATGCTAAAACTGTGTGTCTGGTCACAGTAGCCACATTTACATGGACACTTTTTGTCGTGTTGTCATGTGTGTAACTAGCCAGAGGTCAGCTGAATCAAATGGCCGTTGGCCTGCCCATCTCCCTGCTGCTGCCAGGCCTGGGCATGTGATGGCCTGATCAGAGGAAACGAGCTCCGTCACACTCAGAGTGGGGCGTCTGACTCAACTGTGACTCACCCCGCATGGAGCCAATAAGGTCACAGCACCCAAGTTAGAGACCCCACAGAGAGCCAATGAGGTTGCAGCAGCCAGTCTGAGACCCCACAGAGAGCCAATGAGGTTGCAGCAGCCAGTCTGAGACCCCACAGAGAGCCAATGAGGTTGCAGCAGCCAGTCTGAGACCCCACAGAGAGCCAATGAGGTTGCAGCAGCCAGTCTGAGACCCCACAGAGAGCCAATGAGGTTGCAGCAGCCAGTGAGGGTGACACCTGTGACTTGGCTCTGTTCAGGGTCTCATCCTGTTCCTGCCCCCTGTTTCCTGTTTCCAGCACTGAGCCCAGCCCAGTGTCATCACTTCCTGCTGATAGGGATCATGGTGGACAATGGGAAAGCATGTCCTGTTTGGCCTCACTGACCTAGTCAGCATTTCTCTAGTGACCCTACGCATCTTACGCAACGCCAGTCTGACTGACCCCAAAGGAATGTTGCTCTGTGTTCCACTAAATGACAGGCGTCATATTCTTTGTGTTCAGCGTTTACCGTATCAAATGAAGAATATGCCCTGTGAGCCATTTCAGCCCTGTTATCTGACTATTACTTTTACTCTGGAGTACAAAAGCTCCCTTAGAAATACTACTGGTGACCTTGTGTGTGGCCTTTGTGGAGAGTGGGTGACCTGGCCCTGTGTGTGTGTGTGTGTAAGCGTGTCTGTGTGTGTGTCTGTAAGTGTGTCTGTGTGTGTGTGTGTCTGTATGTGTGTGTAAGCATGTGTGTGTGTGTGACCTCGGCTGTTCTGGCCCTGATGATAAAGTGTAGGCAGCTCTCTGGCTCCCGGATGCGCCGTGACCTTGTTTACGTTAAAGTGCTCCACAGCTGCAGAACAACACGGCGCTCAGCAGCCTGTCAGCATCCAACTCCAGAACGTTCCTCGGCCCAGTTCCTCCTGCTGCTGCTGTTGTTTGGGGTTACACAACCGCCCGCGCGGCCGATCTGGGTCAGTGAGCCTGCTGCCGTGCGCTACAGCTCCGTGACACACACTGGACACATGGACAGCAGCCCATATGTTATCCCTGTGTGTGTGTGTGTGTGTGTGTGTGTGTGTGTGTGTGTGATGGCTTTGACAGCTTTAGTTATGCACTGTGTCATGAGTTGCTTCTTAATCTCAGTTTTAAAAAAACGTGTCACTTTGTTATGTTATCCCAATCCTTGTGTGTGTGTGTGTGTGTGTGTGTGATGGGCTTGACAACTTTAGTTACACACTGTCATGAGTTGCTTCTTAATCTCCGTTTTAAAAAGTTTTTAAAACATGTCACTTTTTATGTGTTTTTTGGGCATGCTGCAACCTACTGTACCATTGTCTTAATTCATCTCTTAATCCCTAATCCAAGGCCCTGTTGCTGGCCCGTAATCAGAGATTAGAGTGTTCTAGTAGTGATGATGCAACCTCAAGGCCACAATCTCCACTGTTGCACTGTTGGGGAGATCATATGAGTCAGAATGTGAGTCATGATGATGAATGGGTGAAGATACCTGAAAAAGAGGGGGATTTTGAGAGTGTGTGTGTGTGTGTGTGTGTGTGTGGAGGGGGGGGGGTGATTTTGCGCCTGTCATGGCTCAGCGTGAGTGTCCCTAGTCTAGCTGCACACGGTCCAGTCTGTCGCACCAGAACTCACATGGCTGCTGATTCCGATTCTGGAACCCTGATCTGGTTCTGACCTGGTCCAGTCCAGGAAGACTAAATAGACAGGACATGAGGGGGAAGGGCACTGCAACACCTAAGTGTGTGGGGGTGTGTGTGTTTTTACACACGCATCATTCTTGAAAGATCACATTGATATCTTTGGCCAATTGGGTGTTCCTAGCCCTCTGATTCTCCTGTATATCTGCAATTTGTTGAAATGAATTAATAAGACAAATGAGATGATCAAGTAATTAATCAAGTAAAGATCAAGTAATGAACTCGTAAAGTAAAACCCCATTAATAAGCCCAACCTGCTCTCCGCAGCCAACGCCGTGCGGCCCAACTCTCTGGCGGTGACCGCGGCGGCGAGCACGGGTCTCTGGACCACGCACGGCGACGGGGAGGTCAAGCTGAGGATGTCCGAGTCGGGCCCAGGGGCCGAGCCTGCGCTGACCGTGCACCAGATGTTCCACGCCTCAGTGGAGCGCTTCGGAAGCTACACCGCCCTCGGCTGGAAGGAGGCGGACCAGTGGAAGACCATGAACTACCGGGAGTACTACCAAAGCTGCCGCAACGCCGCCAAGAGCTTCCTCAAGGTGTGTGTGTGTGTGTGTGTGTGTGTGTGTGAGAGAAAAATAGAAACATAGAGGATCCCGTCCGTAGGCCAAAAAGCTACATGAAAACATATGTTTAGTGTATGAAAAGCGTTAGAGTTAAAGAGTTAACTCTAAACTGGTAAAGTGTTGAGTTAACTCTAAACTGGTAAAGTGCTAAAGACATGTTGAGGTTTAACACTTGAATTTAATGTGTTGGTTGGTGGGGGAAAATCTTGTGAATATTAAGTTGATAAACCTATTGGTGTTCTTTGAAAGGCATGAGTTGTTTCCTCTTCAGTCAGCTGTTAAAGCCAAGTGCTCAGAGGAAGTGCTCTTGAACCGGTCAGTTCTCCAAACAGAAGAAAGTTAAACAAAAGGGAAGAGTGAATAACAATGTCTGCCTGTGGGTTTTGTGTGTGTGTTGTGTGTGTGTTGTGTGTGTGTGTGTGTGTTGTGTGTGTGTGTGTGTGTGTGTGTGTGTGTGTTGTGTGTGTGTGTGTGTGTGTGTGTGTTTACTGCGCGTCTCTTAACAGCTTGGCCTGGAGCGCTACCATGGGGTTGGCATCCTCGGCTTCAACTCAGCTGAGTGGTTCATCGCGGACATCGGAGCCATCCTGGCAGGGTGAGTGTGCTCTCGTGTGTGTGTATGTGTGTGTGCTCGTGTGTGTGTGTGGGTAGGTGTAACTGTATATGAGCCCCGCGTGCTAGGTTGTAAACAGGGACGGTGTGGCACGGCCCCTCTGTGTTGATGACTGAGCAGGTCGCTCATTGAGCTCACAACACATGACTCATGCATACCTGTGTGTGTGTTTTCCAAAACAAAACGTCACGCTGCGCGGCTCCCATTCTTTACTGTCCCTTTGTCCACGCCGACCAGGCCCGCAGCCAGGAGCTACGCAGCTTTAATGGACCCGCCCCAGCACAGCCGCGTACACCGAGATTCACTCTGTTTTAATGGACCCGCCCCCAGTACAGTACACAGAGATTCACTCTGTTTGAACCCGCCCAATGGACCCGCCCCCAGTACAGTACACAGAGATTCACTCTGTTTGAACCCGCCCAATGGACCCGCCCCCAGTACAGTACACAGAGATTCACTCTGTTTTAATGGACCCGCCCCCAGTACAGTACACCGAGATTCACTCTGTTTTAATGGACCCGCCCCCAGTACAGTACACAGAGATTCACTCTGTTTGAACCCGCCCAATGGACCCGCCCCCAGTACAGTACACAGAGATTCACTCTGTTTGAATGGACCCGCCCCCAGCACAGTACACAGAGATTTACTCTGTTTGAACCCGCCCAATGGACCCGCCCCCAGTACAGTACACAGAGATTTACTCTGTTTGAACCCGCCCCCAGCACAACTGCCTACACAGAGATTTACTCTGTTTGAACCCGCCCCCAGCACAACTGCCTACACAGAGATTTACTCTGTTTATTCCATAATGGCGATGCGTAGTGTTGGTCAAAAGTCTAATTCTCACTAATCCTTAGCACTGCTGTCAATAGTATATAGAGGAGTGTTATGGAGGAGTGACATGGCAAGTGCCCTGCTGTGTTGTCTAATGTTGTGTGCCCTGTGGCTTGTTTAATGGCAAGTGCCATGCTGGTTGTTGTTGCAGTGGGTTTGCCGTGGGCATCTACACCACCAACTCGGCAGAGGCGTGCCAGTACGTGGCGGAGAACTGCCAGGCCAACATCCTGGTGGTGGAGAACCACAAGCAGCTGCAGAAGATCCTACAGGTGAGTGAGCACCTGAGCACCTGAGAGCATGGCCACTGTCTCCACACACACACACCAGTACACCTACAAATATGTTCTTCTGACCTTTCAACCTGTGTGTGTGTGTGTTGTCGTCATCATAGATTCAGGACCAGCTCCCGCATCTGAAAGCCATCATTCAGTACAAAGATGAACTCAAAGAGAAAAGGCCCAACCTCTACACGGTATATATGAGTTTCCTTTACTCTATACTCTATATATGTAAAGGCCCAACCTCTACACGGTATATATGAGTTTCCTTTACTCTATACTCTATATATGTAAAGGCCCAACCTCTACACGGTATATATGAGTTTCCTTTACTCTATACTCTATATATGTCAAGGCCCAACCTCTACACGGTATATATGAGTTTCCTTTACTCTATACTCTATATATGTAAAGGCCCAACCTCTACACGGTATATATGTAAAGGCCCAACCTCTACACGGTATATAGGTGCTTTAATTTACTCTATGATGTATATATGTAAAGGCCCAACCTCTACACGGTATATATGTGTTTCCTTTTGTTCACTTTCGTTAGTGTGCTCCACAGTATCGGTATCTGCTCACACAATGAGGTCACATTCCAAGCTAATAATCCAATCTCACTAGTTTAGCAAGTTTGAGACTCCAGTGATTTAATACAAATAGAAAAGCGCCGCAGTAGTGGCCGCGGTGTCCAGGGTAGCCGTACGGCGGTGTACAGTATAATACTGCAACCCAGGGTAGCCGTACGGCGGTGTACAGTATAATACTGCAACTCAGGGTAGCCGTACGGCGGTGTACAGTACAATACTGCAACCCAGGGTAGCCGTACGGCGGTGTACAGTACAATACTGCAACCCAGGGTAGCCGTACGGCGGTGTACAGTATAATACTGCAACCCAGGGTAGCCGTACGGCGGTGTACAGTATAATACTGCAACCCAGGGTAGCCGTACGGCGGTGTACAGTATAATACTGCAACCCAGGGTAGCCGTACGGCGGTGTACAGTATAATACTGCAACCCAGGGTAGCCGTACGGCGGTGTACTGTATAAATACAGGGTAGCCGTACGGCGGCTACATTGCAATGCTGCGTGCTGACTCTGGTCATGTGACCCACAGTGGGCGGAGTTCATGGCGCTGGGGAAGGACGAGGCGGACGAGGAGTTGGATGCCATCGTGTCGTCCCAGAAACCGAACCAGTGCTGCGCGCTCATCTACACCTCGGGCACCACCGGCCAGCCCAAAGGAGTCATGCTCAGCCATGACAACGTAAGACATCCCATAATAAGCCCTCACACATGCTGTAATAACCATCACTCACTCGTGTCACTAAGTTACCCTCATGCTCAGCCACGACAACGTAAGGGACCTCACACATCCCATAATAACCCCTCACACATCCCATAATAACAATCACTCACTCGTGTCACTAAGTTACCCTCATGCTCAGCCACGACAACGTAAGGGACCTTGCACACATCCCATAATAACCCCTCACACATCCCATAACCGTCACTCACTCGTGTCACTAAGTTATCCTCATGCTCAGCCACGACAATGTAAGGGACCTCATACATCCCAAAATAATAACCCTCACTCACTTATGTTACCAGGTTACCCTCATGCTCAGCCATGACAACATAAGGGACCTCTCACACATCCCATAATATCTATCACTCGTGCATGTTATCAAGTTCCCCTCATGTTCAGCCACGATAATGTAAAGAGCCCAGATTACCATCCTATAATATCCACCCCTGTTGCACGTGTTAACCAGCAGAGTCGTGTTGTCATGACGATGTAATGGCCCAGATCACCATCCCATAATATCCACCCCTGTTGCACGTGTTAACCAGCAGTCGTGTTGTCATGACAATGTAATGGCCCAGATCACCATCCCATAATATCCACCCCTGTTGCACGTGTTAACCAGCAGAGTCGTGTTGTCATGACGATGTAATGGCCCAGATCACCATCCCATAATATCCACCCCTGTTGCACGTGTTGCACTCTTGGTCAGTATGATGGTCCTGATCCTTACTGCTGGTCATTTCCCTGCAGCTGACGTGGACTGCTTTCGCCACCGGCCGAAACGTGCGTCTGGAGGATGCGGACAAGTCTCAGGAGGTGGTGGTCAGCTACCTACCACTCAGCCACATCGCCGCACAGATGATTGACATCTGGCTCACCATCAAGATTGGCGGGGCAACCTACTTTGCCCAGCCGGACGCCCTGAAGGTGAGTTGTGAAAGAGAGAGAGAGAGAGATCCTCTAAGATGTGAAAGAGAGAGAGATCCTCTAAGATGTGAAGGAGAGAGAGAGAGATCCTCCAAGGCTAGTCTTTGCAGTGCTGCCTCCGCACCCCCACCCGAGGGTGGTAATCTTGTTAGAGTAAACCTGGTGTGTAATCTAGTTTAGCCGCAGATCACCGGCCGTTTGGCACAACTTTAATTTAATTTAATTGACAGTATTAGTGGAACTCTCCTCTCCTCTGATGTCATTTCCAGTCACACAGATGATGCGCTCATCACCAGATGTCCACACACACACACGCACACGCACACACACACGCACACACACGCGCGCGCCAATGCCATGTTGGCGCTGCACTATGGGATACGTAGTGCCTTGTGCCATGTGCCTTGACTTGTCATTCCTGTTTACATGGGGTACGTTCTATTCCGATGAGGGTCTGTTTACATGGGGTACGTTCTATTTCGATCAGGGTCTGTTTACATGGGGTAAGTTCTATTTCGATGAGGTACTCTCAAGCGCCTTTAGAATCTTTGATCGGAATAGCCGTTGTTGCCTACTTTTCGTTGAGAAGATACAGCAGGCAATCCGATTGACCGTATACTGTACATGGCTGTTCAATCGGAATAGGAACGGACTACAACACCTCTTTCATTACGAATAAAATTCTAATCAGATCAAGCAAAAAAAAGCAATTTTATTCCGATTTAGCAGTTATTCCTTTTCTATTGGGATTGGGACAGTGTCCATGTAAAGGTGGCTAGTGTGTCGTAATTGTGATTTCTATGATCCCCACACCTTTGACCTTTTAAGATGCACACACATCATGTGGTCTTCATAGGCATGCGTTGTCGATCATATTTCCATTGGCATCAAAAGTAATTATGCAACATATTGAACTTGCTGAATACAGATAGATGTGTTTAAAAACAAAAGAAAAGAAAAAAAATGTCTGAAGGCCAACGACCTCATTCAGAGTGCAAACAATCCTATAGCTTCACACCAACATGTATGAACACGCAGGTTGTTTATATAGACACACACACACACACACACACACACACACACACACACACGCGGCATTGACAAGCATGGCACTCGAGCCGTCCCAGACTCGTGACTCCAGTCATGGTGCTTGGCGTGTGCTGGGTGTCTAGAGGCCAGCTGGGGCAGAGGGCATGTGTGTGTGTGCGTGTGTGCGTGCGTGCGTGCACGTGTACGTGTGTCTATATAAACAACCTTTGGTTGATACATGTGTGTAGCTATGGGTGGGTGTGTGTGGGTTAGGGGCCGTATATACCCCATATGTGCAACAATTCGGGTGTTTAAAGTTGTTAATGAACACGGCACTCGGGTTCAGTGAGTGTACGTGCGGCAATTCAAGTTCAGAGTGTCCGGGTGTGTGTGTGTGGGGGGGGATGGGTACGTGTGTGTGTGGGGGGGGGGGATAGGTACGTGTGTGTGTGGGGGGGGGGGGATAGGTACGTGCGTGGGGGTGGGGTCGATACGTGCGGCCCCTCCCTTGGTGGTTAGCTGTTACACCACTGCAGTTAGGAAGCCGTTGTACTAGAAGGGGAACCACAGCGTTGGAAATGGCAGTGGTGCAGTGCTGACGTGGCTTAAAATGATATTCAACACACACACACACACACACACACACACACACACACACACTCCTTGGCCTCCACGGTCATGCATTCCTTCCTTAGGAAGTCAGAGCAGCTGTCTTGGGGGGGGGGGGGGGTGCACAGATCAACCTCTCTTTCCATCTGTTCCCCTCTTCTCATTTGCACCCCCACCCCCTCATTCCTTCTCCAGGGTGTACTTTCCCCTCTCCGAGTCTTGGCGGGAGTTGAGTAGAGTTGCTGTCAGTGAGAGACTCTCCTCTCTGCAGTGTGTCTGAGACTCTCCTCTCTAGGTGTCCGGTCTGCAGTGTGTCCCTGTCCTCAGTGCTGGAGTGTAGTGTACTGCAGTGTGTCCCTGTCCTCAGTGCTGGAGTGTAGTGTACTGCAGTGTGTCCCTGTCCTCAGTGCTGGAGTGTAGTGTACTGCAGTGTGTCCCTGTCCTCAGTGCAGGAGTGTAGTGTACTGCAGTGTGTCCCTGTCCTCAGTGCAGGAGTGTAGTGTACTGCAGTGTGTCCCTGTCCTCAGTGCTGCAGTGTAGTGTACTGCAGTGTGTCCCTGTCCTCAGTGCTGCAGTGTGTCCCTGTCCTCAGTGCTGCAGTGTACTGTACTGCAGTGTGTCCCTGTCCTCAGTGCTGCAGTGTAGTTCAGATCAGATGGAGAGGGTGACGAGAGGGCGTCTGCAGCCAGGATGACTGTACAGCACCAGCACATTAAATGTGCAACGTCCATTATCTGTGTGCAAACATTGACTCTTCAGTCAAATGTTCATCTTTTTCCGTAAACCCCCCCCCCCCAGGGTTCTCTGGCGAACACGCTGCGTGATGTCCGGCCCACGGCGTTCATGGGCGTGCCGCGCGTCTGGGAGAAGATGCAGGAGAAGATGAAGTCGATCGGCGCCAAGTCGTCCACGGTCAGGAGGAAGGTGGCGTCCTGGGCCAAGGAAGTGGGCCTGCAGACCAACCTCAGCAAGATGGAGGGGTGAGTGGTGTGTGTGTGTGTGTGGGCTTGCAGACCAACCTCCGCAAGATGGAGGGGTGAGTGGGGGGTGTGTGTGATGGAGGGGTGAGTGGTGTGTGTGTGTGTGATGGAGGGGTGAGTGGTGTGTGTGATGGAGGGGTGAGTGGTGTGTGTGTGATGGAGGGGTGAGTGGTGTGTGTGTGTGTGATGGAGGGGTGAGTGGTGTGTGTGATGGAGGGGTGAGTGGTGTGTGTGTGATGGAGTGGTGTGTGTGTGTGATGGAGGGGTGAGTGGTGCACCAAGCCTCTCCAAGGCCACACGCCACATCAGAGTCGAGCACAGAGTCTCCGTCATGTGCTCAGGTGTGCTCAGGTGTGCCAGGTGTGCTCAGGTGTGCCAGGTGTGCTCAGGTGTGGAGCACAAACAAGGAAGTTCTCTGTAGATGAATTACTGCACAGCCACAATTTCTTCCGTGAATTTTCTTAGAAAAAGCAAAAGATAAGCAACTGTCCATAAAGGACATGTCCAGTCAATAAAGACATTTATAGTCGAGAGAGGAGTGCCTTGCCCATTACTCGACCCTTTCGTGCCCGATTGCACCCTGCGTTGTGTCAATAAGGTCGGCCGCTCTCACTGCGTGGTCGCCTGTTTTGTGTTGTGGTGTCTTATTAGATGGCGAAGCGGTGTGTGTGTGTGTGTGTGTGGGCGAAGACTATAAAACACACAACACCCTGCAGCGCCCAGAGCACACATTATCTAGTATGGAACGAGTGAGTGCCAAAACAGAAGCTGCAGTATTTAGTGAGGAAACTACAGACAGTGTTTACGGCAGTATTTAGTGAGGAAACTACTACAGTGGTGGTGGTGTAGCACAGTCCTACTGGCAAGACTCTGTGTGTGTGTGTGTGCTGCGCATCATGTCCGGCCCAGTTGCTGTTTGACTTGCTGCTTCCCACGTTTGGGGGAAGTCAGAAGTGAAACCAGGTCAACTTGAGTGCCTGCAAGACTCCTCAGCAGCACCACTGCCCCCCCCCCTCGGCCTGTCACAACTAGAGCTGCCACTGCAACAACACTAAACTAACCCCCCCCCCGGCCTGTCACAACTAGAGCTGCCACAGCACACATTTGCACTCTCATCTGGTCTTAATCTGAAGTACATCAAGCTCACATTCAGACAACAAGCTAGCGTTATTTTGCTGCTGTTTTTGTATTTCATATTTTTTTCTACGAGGCCCTTTCCTTTTTTGGTGCATGTTTTTCTATATTAACGGTGACCAGTAACATAACATGGCTGAAGTGATGAGTTTGGGCCCGTTGGGCGTCTGTGTTCTGTATTTTGTGTTTAGTTTGTTTTTCCTTTTACTGAAGTGGGCAAGTGTGTCCTCTGTCCCCTGTAGTAACGGCGCTGTGGCCAGGAAGCCCCTGAACTACCGTCTGGCCAAGAAGCTGGTGTTCCGGAAGGTGCGGAAGGCCCTGGGGCTTGACCGCTGCACCAAGTGTTACACGGGCGCGGCGCCCATCACCAAGGATACGCTGGAGTTCTTCCTGAGTCTGGACATCCCGCTCTACGAACTCTACGGCATGAGCGAGAGCACCGGACCACACACCATCTCACTGCCCGAAGCCTTCCGCTTAACCAGGTACACACACACACACACACACACACACACACACACACCATCTCACTGCCCTTAGCCTTCCGCTTAACCAGGTACACACACACACACACACACACACACCATCTCACTGCCCTTAGCCTTCCGCTTAACCAGGTACACACACACACACACACACACACACACACACACACACACACACACACACACACCATCTCACTGCCCGAAGCCTTCCGCTTAACCAGGTACACACACACAAACACACACACACACCATCTCACTGCCCGAAGCCTTCTCCTTAACCAGGTACACACACATTCATAGAGATGCATACACACTCAGCTAGTCCAGATTAACGCATACATTATACATTACTTCCCTGTGATCTAAAGTGTGTGTGTGTGTGTGTGTAGCTGTGGGAAGGTGATCCCTGGCTGCGAGACGAGGATATTTAAGCCTGATGAGGAGGGCAACGGTGAGATCTGCTTCTGGGGCCGCCACGTGTTCATGGGCTACCTGAACATGCCCGAGAAGACCGAGGAGGCCCTGGACGCCGATGGCTGGCTGCACTCCGGGGACCTGGGCAAACACGACACACAGGACTTCCTGTTCATCACCGGCCGCATCAAAGGTACGGGACCACACACACACACACACACACACACACATGTGTACACACACACACACACACACACATGTGTACACACAGACAAGCACACGTGTATTTATACACACATACAAAACACACTCAGGCATTGTCTTCACTCACAGCAGAGCAGTGCTGTCATCATATGCAGCCAAGTTGTATCAACCCTTGTGTTTAACTCGTGTGTGTGTGTGTGTGTGTGTGTGTGTGTGTGTGTGTGTGTGTGTGTGTGTGTGTGTGTGTGCGTGCGTGTGTGCGTGCGTAGAGCTGATCATCACTGCTGGAGGTGAGAACATCCCCCCCGTGCCCATCGAGGATGCCCTAAAGGAGGCTGTGCCGCTCATCAGCAACGCCATGCTCATCGGAGACAAGAGGAAGTTCCTCTCCATGCTGCTCACCATCAAGGTACTACTGTTAACAGCACCATCACCATACCATTACTATTAACAACACCATCACCATACCATTACGATATTACTGTTAACAGCACCATCACCATACCATTACTATTAACAACACCATCACCATACCATTACGATATTACTGTTAACAGCACCATCACCATACCATTACTATTAACAACACCATCACCATACCATTACGATATTACTGTTAACAACACCATCACCATACCATTACTATTAACAACACCATCACCATACCATTACGATATTACTGTTAACAACACCATCACCATACCATTACTATTAACAACACCATCACCATACCATTACGGTACAACTATTAACAACACCATCACCATACCATTACTATTAACAACACCATCACCATACCATTACTATTAACAACACAATCAACATACTATTACTATTAACAACACCATCACCATACCATTACGGTACTACTATTAACAACACCATCACCATACCATTACGATTAACAACACCATCACCATACCATTACGGTACTACTATTAACACCATCACCATACCATTACTATTAACAACACAATCACCATACTATTACTATTAACAACACCATCACCATACCATTACGATATTACTGTTAACAACACCATCACCATACCATTTCGGTACTACTGTTAACAACACCATCACCATACCATTTCGGTACTACTATTAACAACACCATCACCATACCATTACGGTACTACTATTAACAACACCATCACCATACCATTACGATTAACAACACCATCACCATACCATTACGGTACTACTATTAACACCATCACCATACCATTACTATTAACAACACAATCACCATACTATTACTATTAACAACACCATCACCATACCATTACGATATTACTGTTAACAACACCATCACCATACCATTTCGGTACTACTGTTAACAACACCATCACCATACCATTTCGGTACTACTATTAACAACACCATCACCATACCATTACGATATTACTGTTAACAACACCATCACCATACCATTACGGTACTACTGTTAACAACACCATCACCATTACTGTACCGTTGACAACAGCACCACCCCAGGGGTGTAGCATAGTAGCTAAGGAACTGGGCTAGCAGGCAGTATTCTGAAAAGTTGAGGGTTCAATTCCTGGTGCCCTTGAGCAAGGCACTTCACCCTGAGTTGCTCTGAGGTAACTGGCCCTAATAAGTCAGTAGGTCGGTCGGTCGGTCGGTCGGTCAGTGTCCGGATGTTTGGACTCCCAGTTGTTTGTGTAAGTCGTCCTCAAGAACAGAACTGCTGTTGTCTGTTCATATTGTCATTATCTGCCGTCCCATATTGGATAAGGCAGCGATCAGAATCGGACAAGGGCTGATAACGCTTTAGAGGTGGCTGCTGCGGAGATTACAGCTCTTGTAAACTTGTTATCTCCTCATTGGCATGTGCACTTCAGCTGCATCTGGAGGTCATGCATGATGATTAGATCTGTTCTGATAACCTGCTTCACACACACACACACACACACACACACACACACACACACACACACACACACACACACACACACACACACACACACACACATATATACATACATACACACCCTGCCATACATAGACTAGAGCTACCTCCCAGTCATCAAACTCTTTGGTAGATCCGCAGGCTCGTAAAGTTAGTTATATAACTAAGTATTTTATAACTAAAATACTTAGCTATAAAAGTTATAGAATTTAAGGTAAGTTATAGGTTATAAAATACTGCCACCTTGTGGAGTAAAATAGTAGTAGGTGTTCAGAACAGAACAGCGCTGCACACACTAAAAGACTGGATTATAGACACTGCTGGCTTCACAGTAATTCTGCTTCAACAAATAACTAATTACAAAGTAGAAAATACACTTCATGAAATAAAGCAATCTGTAATGTATTTGTGCGGGAAAGAAAAATAACAACTCTATCGTACACTACTCACAAAAAGTTAGGGATATCTGGCTTTCGGGTGAATTTAATGTTTCAGTACAGAAAGTACTAACAGTTAAATAACATTAACTGTTGGACATGCGCATTTAAAAGTATAGAGAAGGTCACATTAAGTTCACCTGTGAAGGTTATAGTGGATTTTAGGTTCATCCTAAAATTAGGTTCATTCACCCGAAATCCCTGACTTTTTGTGAGTAGTACATGTTGCATTTGAAGTGCAAAAACAGCCCGTCTTTTCAACATTAGATTTTCTCACTCTTCTCTTAGCATTCTGTACTAAACATTTGAAGAGTTAAAAAGTCAACTTCTCTCTCTCCTTAGCTCAGTATTGTGATCTGTGGTAGATTCTGACCACTAGCCCTGTAGCTCTTGTTGACCACTAGCCCTGTAGCTGCTAAACAGGAGGGTTTTTGGGTCCTATTACTCTGTTAGGTAGTGAGTAGCAGGCAGTGATTCTACTTCTGGAGCCGTGAGCTCTATATGTTTCAATGCAATGGGCCCAATAAACGTGAAAAACGATTTTGCGATGAGTTGAATAGGTTCAGTAATCTTCAGTTATCTCTCCGCCTTAAGTTCTCTCATGAATACTGCAGAACTGCAGAACCGGTAGTGGGCACAGAGCCAGAGGGGAAAAGCCATCCATCAGCAGACCTGTCAGACGGAGAGGTCATTTCCCAGGGTGATATTCTGACTTGAGTTTAACGTGTGTGTGTGTGTGTGTGTGTGTGTGTCAGTGTGAGGTGAACTCAGAGACTGGTGCCCCGGAGGACGAGCTGACGGCCGAGGCGCTGGAGTTCTGCCGTAAGCTGGGCAGCAGCAGCACGCGCGTGTCCGACCTCGCCGGGGGCCGCGACCGCCTGGTGCACGCCGCCATCCAGGAGGGAGTGACCCGCGTCAACGAGCGCGCCTCTTCCAACGCCCAGCGCATCCAGAAGTGGACCGTCCTGGAGCACGACTTCTCAATCACCGGTGGAGAGCTGGGTGAGCACACACACAGACACACCCCCCACACATCACACACACCCCACACACACACACACACACACACCCCACACACACACACACACACACACACACCCAGACCCAGACACACACATACACACCCCACACAGACACACCACACACACAAACACACACACACTACACACACATACACACCCCACACATACAAACACGCATACACACACACACCCCACACATCACACAGACACACAGAAGCTAAAGTTGCACGCTTCTCCTCCTCAGGTCCCACTATGAAGCTCAAGAGGCCGGTGGTGATGAAGATGTACAAGGAGCAGATTGAGAACTTTTACAAAGAGGTTCCAAGCCCCACCACCCCGGATGCCCCGCTGCCCCCCAAATAAACACAGACACGGCTCCATCGGATCAGGAGACTGGCACACACCACACACACACCACACACACACACACACACACAAGCACACACAAGCAAGGTCACCCTCAGGCGCGCAGTTTAAATCCTACATACTGATCTCTCGTGCACTCAAGCGATCCTGTTGTCCTGTCCGTGTTCTCTGGTGTATGGGTCAGTTTGGGGTCTTCGTTGTCTTTGTTTACATTTGTGCAGTGTGATTTGTATGTGAAGAACATATGTCATAGCCATTGGTGAAGAACATATGTCATAAGCCATTGGTGAAATATCTGTATTCCAAAAAAGAGAGGAATTGTCAGGTTAATTTGATTGTTTATTTATTGTTATTATTGTGATGAAGTACAATAGTACGATTGGATGAAGTGAGCCATATCATTGAGATTTTCGGTTTTGTTTTTTTAATGAACAGGACAAACTGCATGAAATCCAAAGCTATAAGGACCTAATAGAGATTTGAGGATACTGATAGAAATGTTGATATCTCATATCTATTGTTTACATTTAGCCACATATTCTCTTAATGTATACATAGGACACCTATTTGGCCAAATGTTGACAGAACTGATGCCACATGCCTTGAGTGGATGCTCTTCACTCTGTTTCTCTGCACTACCACTGCTCCTCAACACAAACCACACACGGGGAATGACGGGGCATTTGGTTTGCGTTTTTGTTCGTGTTTTACGTTTTTGTTCTATTTGATTTCTTTTGTGTTCTGGTTTGGTTGTTCTACTGACGGTCCTGGGGGAACTACTCCAGGTACTGGTCAAGTGCAGGCGCCAGCCGATTGGTCAGCACTCGCACCAATCAGCTTTGAGAGCAGCGGTCGTGCACTGCACTGGAGCAACCCCTAAACCAGGTCATTTAAGCCATAAATGCCATTCTAATGGGTTTATTATGCAAAGAGAAGCCGACGGCTGGAGCTAGACATGCGGGCCAGTGCAACTGTGTCATGAGCCTCGTGTAAGCTTTCTTTTGTAAATATTGTAATTGTTTCCTGTTTAAATATGTTTTGCATACCAATCTGTGCTCTTTGTGATCTCATTTGAGTGCTGCCCTGTCCGAGAGAGGACGCGGGCGGTGTGCTGTACCTACTATACGATCCGAAGCTAGCGGACTTGGACCCGCCCACCTGCCTGTCACTCATATGCGTTGCGTTGTATCTCTGACAATCCTAGCTGAGGTCATGGCAGAGTTGCATTCAAAAGGTTCTTGAGAGAGTGGTCCTTTTGAAGTAGAAAAGGTTCTTGGGAGAGTGGTCCTTTTGAAGTAGAAAAATCCACGTGTGGTGGATAGAGAATAGAGAGAATGTCTGGTGTGTATTTGACTGCCAAGTTGAATGCAGATGTAAAATGTGAATGCTCTCGGAGGGTGCACTAAATGCAGTTATGGGGTAATATCTATATGATCTAGACTAGGTAATTTAGGTTCAGATTACTTATGGACGGGGTAATGTTAGGAACATCTGGACATTAGTAAATCGTGAAGGGTTAAGAACTGAAGCATAGTTCATAATTTTTTGCCATTTCAAAGATCTAGTCCCTTGACTGGGCCCGTCATTATTTATTTACATCAAATGAAGTGTCTGTTAAAGTGGACAGCGTCGTAGGCTCGATCCAAAGAGAATTGTCAGATGTCATTACTAGTCAGACTTAGTGCAGCGAAAGGCCAATTGGCCATCCATTGAGAATGACTAGAGGTGTATATAGTTTTCCGTACGGAAATGTCAAATACTCTGCTGGAGCTCTGATGAAAGTGGGTATGAAGGTGATGGATCTCACGGGGTTCAAATAAGTTTGTAATTTCCATAATTACCATATTTTATTGATTCATCTGATGGCTTTTGTGTTTAAAAGAACACACACATACCCTGACGGATTATCGTATATATTTACCGTCCATAAACGATCTCCAAACATGAACACATTTGCCATCCTGTGCCAGTTATTTCTACCAGAGGCCACTGAGCCTAACAAACGTGTCTTAAGTTGTGCGATGGGAGTTCCACTCGGACAAAACCCGCCTGCGAGGACTCGTACTCACCTGACCACAGCCAGACGAGCTGACCGACACCTGCGCGATGTGTGTAGAGTGTTTGTGCATGTCATTGTTTGTCCCCAAGCCCTCCTGGCTTTATGTGGAGTTCTCAACCCCTCTGTGTGTGTGTGTGTGTGTGTGTCTATATTCAGACTGGATGCATGTGAGTGTGCGCAGATACAGAAATAAATCTGATTCATCCTGATGACGCCTCCTGTCTCTTACTGGGCTGAAAAAGGACTTTTGTTTTTAACTACACGGACTTCCTGCTGTGTTTTGACACTTTTGTTAGATAAGAAGGGACTTGTGCTTAGTGTTTACACAGTGTTGCTTCTGAGTTAACTGATAACAGATGAGGTAACATTCGTTATAGGATCAGTACAGACAGGGCCCAGGGCCCAGAGATGATCAGTACAGACAGGGCCCAGAGATGATCAGTACAGACAGGGCCCAGAGATGATCAGTACGGACACGGCCCAGAGATGAATGTCCTGCGCACATCTACAGCTGTAAAGCTGAGCTTGTGTTGCAGAGTAGAACATGAAACAGTTTCTGGCACAGAACTGACCCCCCCTGATCTAGTGAAGGGACCGTGGTGAACCGTCCCCCCCCCCCCGTCCCCCCCCGTTCTAGTGAAGGGACCGTGGGGAACCCTGAGGAACTGACCCCCCCTGATCTAGTGAAGGGACCGTGAGGAACTGACCCCCCTGATCTAGTGAAGGGACCGTGAGGAAACAGCTGTGATCAGACTTCCTGGTCATGCTGCTTCCTGGTCATGCTGCTTCCTGATAATGCTGCTCACATTTGTGCAGAAGTGTTAGTGTAGTCAGCAAAAGCAAAACAAAAGTGACAGTACTCGATGACTTTTATTATATGATTTTAAAATAAAAATTAAAATAACATTTTGTCCTTGCAACTTGCAATCACATGGCCACATAGTGGCCCTGTACGCCAAGTTAAATAACACAAGATCCCACTGTTCAGCGATCCAGAACACAAGAACACATGATCCCACTGTTCAGCGATCCAGAACACAAGATCCCACTGTTCAGCGATCCAGAACACAAGAACCCTCCCGACAACAACCACCCCTCCCCTCCCCCACCCTCAGTCCCACTCAGATAAATACAGCCAAGTCCTCCCCCCAGCACAAACACATAGGACAAACCACCGACACAGGAAGTGACCGATCCATGCCCCGCACACGAGCCACTCGACTCGCTCATCCAGACAGCAGCGTCTGAGGACGGCCAGCCAACAGGAAGTCCATCTGGGGCGTGCTTCCCAAAGCCATAGTTGCTAACTAAGTTAGCTAACTTTGTTGGTTACAATGCAATTTCCCCATTTCCAACCAACTAAGTTGCTAACAGGTTAGCAACTATGGCTTTGGGAAGCATGCCCCAGAATAGCATGGGCGCTGGCCCAGGTCCACTCATGGCTCTAAAAAAATAAACAAATCCACATAGTAGAGTTCAGTTGTGAGTTCTGCTCACCACGGGCCCGGTCCTGGTTGCTATGGCTTCCTGAGGTGGCGTGGACGCTGCTCTTCCTCTTCGGGTCGTACCGGCAGGTCAGACTCGGGCAGGCCGGGCCAGTCCTGGAGGAGAATCCCGGCGCGGTCCAACGGAGGCGGGGGAGTGAGTGTGTGTCTGTGTCAGACCGCCGCGGTTGGCATGACCGAACCTCACAGAGTGCTGCCACATCCTTTGAGTCAAATCACACTCAAAACACCGCAGGACATACGCATAACAATAACATGAGAAATCCTCAATGGAAACAAGACTCGTTCCTCTTTGATACGCATCATAAACACTTCTGTCAACAAACAGATTTCTTTAACCAGTCAACACTAGTCCCATGATGTCCAATGGCAAGTAACTATGAACACAATACAACATTCTTTTGAGACACACATCACTATGCCTGAAAATAACAGTCTGGTTCATGGACATGTCTCAGATGGGTAATGACAAAACATGCCAGTACAAAATAAAAAGAAATTCTTTTTTTTTTTTCCTTTTTTTTCAGTTGGCAAAAAATTTCAATCAATACCATATTGCATGTAAATAGTGTATAAAATTCTTAAAAAATACAGTTCAGATAATTAAGTACTGAAGTCACCACAGCCAAAAGTGCAGAGGTACATAAATACAAACGACGGGGTTCTCTCTCCTCGGAGCTGACCCTGTACCCCTCCAGCCCCCACCATGACCAGCAAATGACCCCACGCCCGGTCAAAGGGCAAAGTTCATGAACTCGGACTTGGAAGTTAAAAGTTCACAAAGCAAAAAATAAAGGACAGTACATCTTTCGAACCCCCAACCCCCCCCCCCTCAATTCACTCTCACCCACTCTCTCTTACGCTCACACACACACACGCGTGCACACACACACACACACACATACATACAAACTGCTGTTTGCTCAAACAATGGCAAAGTTGTAAAGGAATAAACCTGGGGTCTGTCAGGCAGACATGATGGACGCTGACATGATGGACGCTGACCACAGGGCAGAGACGTCTTCTGTCTCCGCAGGAGAAACACTGGACACTGTTTGCCCCCCCCCCACCGCGTGGGGACGGAGGGCATTTGGGGGGGAGGGCTCCCTCTTCAGGCAAGGCAACACAAATCTTAAAGCTATTAGCATTAGCATCCGAATAAATAGAAAAGGACCAGGGGGGGGGGGGGGCATCATTTCTGAATCTCAGTGCGAGTGGGAGTCTGGAGACTAGAGGGCTTTTAATTCTTCTCAGGGAGGGGGGGGGGGGAGGCAGAGGGGGCAACTATGACTGCTAGCGCCTCTCTCACACACACACACACACACACGCATCCAGACACACACAGCAGAAGTAGAGGATGGCCACAGATTCAGAAGCAGACCAGGCTTGTTGCCGCGACGAGAGCACATCAGCCTCCAGGATATGATATAACTGCTAACACTGACACTGGTAACCATGCCAACAAGCAGACTAACAACACCCATAACTGGTGAAAGGTAAGGCCTTCATTAGACACCACCAACACTGATAAAAACACACGTTCTCACAGTAGTAGACCTCAGTGGACAATTCTAGAGACTAGCGGCTCTGAAACATTGTTAACGGCGAGGACAGGCCATCATGTGACACCCCCCCCCCAATCACTGCGTCCCCAACCCCCATGACCTCTGACCTTCGACCCCTCACTGATCACTCCACTGGCACTCTGTCTGTCGGGAGCTGAAAGGCACTAACATCTAGCCCTAGAAAAATAAAAGCATACATTCAATTTCTCTTCACGGGTAACAGCATTCCCTAAAATACTTTGAACATATCGGTAGAAAAATAAAAACTGTAAAAACTGGCCCGTTATCTCCTCTTCCGAATTGGTGTGATATGGCTCCTCCTGTCTGCTTGTGGCGTTGGGAAAGGCGTTCAGTCAGTGACCCCCCCACAGGGCACAGGGTAGCATAAAGGGACCCCCAGGGATGAAGCAACTTATTATGAGAAGGCATGGAGGTGGATCTGACACACACACACACACACACACGCACACGAGAACAGAGACAAAGCCACAGCAGCTTGTGCTCGAACCTCTTAGAAACAGCATGAGGTGGCTACTCTTCACACGTGCATGCACATGTTCACGCACACACACACACACACACACACACACACTCAAATCTTCCTCATACACAGAGGAAGGTGCACTTCCAAAGGGGGACAGGGAGTGTGAGTGTTGAGGCTTGAGGATCACAGAGCTTAGTACAGGATAAGTACACCTGTTCATGGGTTTGTTTATTTGTTTGTGTCTGTGTGTGTGTGTGCGTGCGTGCGTGCGTGCGTGTGTGTGCGTGTATGTGTGTGTGTTTTGGAGGTGGTGATGAGGGGGTAGTATTAGAGTTGTTCCTGCCATTCTGGTTGTGTATACAAGATTCCACAAAAGAGACGGACCTGGCAGCCAACTGAACTTGACCCCCACACCACACCCCCCCACCCCACCCCCACACCCCCCTCCCTCCCAGCGCAGTGCTATGGCGGTCTGTTGGGAAGAATAGTTGGAATGCCTGCCTGCTTGTCGGGCTCCAGAACCTTCTACAAGGTTCTCTCTGCTGCCGCTGTCCTCTCTTCCTCTCCTCTCCTCACCACAGTTTGTATTCTGTTTGTTCTTGTTGCTCTCCCTCGTTCTCTCTCTCTCTCCTCTTCACGCTCTCCGGGCGCCTGGGGGGAGAGAGAAGCCCACCCCTGGCCGTCCGTCCGTCACGTGGGCGTGGCCTCCAGGTAGCGCTGTAGTTTACGGACAGTCGATTCGTCCAATGAGAAAAGGTCAAAGTCAAAGGTTGTGTTGGTGACGTTGAAGTGGCCCGTCTCCTCGATCAGATTGACGATCTGGGAGGAAAAACAGACTTTAGAGTTACACACCAACAGCACTAACAGAACCCATTCACACACAGACACACACACACACACACACACCTGCTGGAGGACGTTGCGTTCCCTCAGGTCCATGAGTCGGCGGTGCAGATCCACCAGTTCCTCAGTGTAGGCCTGAACAGTGGACACACAGGGAGGACAGAAGGTCAGCACACACACACTGACACACTCACACACACACACACACACACACACACACACACACACAGACACACAGACACACAGACACACAGACACACGCTGTAGAAATAAACTGGCCTGTAGAATGAGAGAGTAAAGGAGCTCCGCCTACCTTGTCGTATCCCTTCTTGAGGACCTTCTCAGGACGACAGCACTGGTCAGGACTCTTCCTGCCCGACACCTGCACCAACAATGAAGAGGGGGGGGGGGGAGGGGGGTGAGAGAGTGTGCGTGCGTCACCTTGTTCATGGAGGAGCTGTGTTTCTGGAGTTGGGAAGCCAGGTATGCGTGTGTTTGGCAAGCACGCACATGTGTGTGTGTGTGTGTGTGTGTGTGTGTGTGTGTGTGTGTGTGTGTGTCTCACCTTGATGGAGGAGATGTGTTTCTGGGGCGGGGGAGCCAGGTGTGTGTGTGTGTGTGTGTGTGTGTGTGTGTGTGTGTGTGTGTGTGTGTGTGTGTGTGTGTGTGTGTGTGTGTGTGTGTGTGTGTCTCACCTTGATGGAGGAGCTGTGTTTCTGGGGCGGGGGAGCCAGGTCCCTGTTGGGCCGGTGTGGTCCGTCACTGCTGTCACTCTCACTGTCCATGCTCAATCTGCAAAAGGTCAGAGGTCAAGCAGAATGTCAAATTGTTAGTTAGTCATTGACAAAGACTTAACATAGTATTGATGTAGGGAACATTCTTCCTGGAACAGGAACTTCGCTAGAGACGTGATGAAGGATTGATTTCACTACGTACACAAAGGCAACTTACGACCGTATGGTAACATGAAATAAAATGAGTAATCCATGCAGCTAACTCGCTTCCTCTATAGAGTTCTGCTTAGGAAAGGAATGTCCAGCTATCTATTGTTAAGTGTATGATCACTGGTCTATATGCTGACCAATCTGACTGGAGCAGGGATTTGCGCATTTCAACTAAAAGATCAGCAATTATTAGCTTATTAGGTCATTAGCAACGGCAGCATGTGCTAAAGGAAGTTCTCAATAACCATGAGCACAACATGGGCTCTACATGAGCACAACATGGGCTCTACATGGGCTCTACATGAGCACAACATGGGCTCTACATGGGCTCTACATGGGCTCTCCTAATGCCACAGCTTCTGACAGGCACACAGGCCTGAGAGGGCACACACACACGTACATGCACGTACACGCACACACACACACACCTGTCCCAGGTGGCTGGGTTGTTCTTCACACACACACACGTACATGCACACATATACACACACATACATGCACACCTTTCCCGGGTGGCTGAGTTGTTCTTCACACACACACACACACACCTGTCCCGGGTGACTGGGTTGTTCTTCACACACACACACACACCTGTCCCGGGTGGCTGGGTTGTTCTTCACACACACACCTGTCCCGGGTGGCTGAGTTGTTTTTCATTCACACACACACACACACACACACACACACACACACACACACACACACACACACACACACACACACACACACACACACACACACACACACCTGTCCCGGGTGACTGGGTTGTTCTTCACAGGCGTCTCCTCCTCAGAGCTGCTGTCGTCCTCATCAGACTCCTCCGACTGCAGGTCCTCCACCATGGACCGCAGAGGACCTAGGAGAGGACTGCGGGTGTTAGCCAGCATAGCCTCAGGCACACTCTAAAGCCTCACACACACTTTAAAGCGTCCAGATAACACTCTGCGGCTCATTACTCACACACCAAAGGATACAGAACTGCACCCTGGGTCTGAAGCATCAAATTATGAATTTATACCAGACCTTAAGGACTAATTGATACCACATTGAATCAGTATAAATACTACTTATGCAAATTGTGGTTTCTTGCTTTATAACCTGTAATTTGTCCATGCTCAAACAACTATTCATGTCATATTGTGACCAAAAAACATCCCAGCAGAATCTATATTTTACAGTTCAAATGCATTCTCAGACTGTTCCATGTTCGTTTGATAGTTTCGAGTATTAGAGAGTGTGTAGTCTATTCTGATAGTGTACAGAAAGGAAACTAAACATGTTTAAGTTCTTTAGATCTCACTGCTCTAATACACACCTGACACAAAAACATAAACCACACACACACACACACACACACACACACACACACACACACGGGCTCACCTTGGCCTTGTTTCTGCAGGGGCTCAAAGTCTGAGTCAGAGCTGGAGTCGGAGCTGGAACTGGAGTTGGTGGGACTGGAGGGAGCCGACTGCTGCTTAAAAGACACACACACACACACACACACACACGCACACACACTTCAGCCAGTGCGGGTGCGGAAGCGCATCTCTCGCTCCACTGCTGCCTGAGTCAGGCCTGCGGTGGCAGTGGAGCCCTGTGCTCTGAACACACACACACACACACACACACACACACACCGCAGAGGGGGCTAGAGGAGGCTATTAATATCTGCCTGAGCAGCGGGTGTGTGTGTGTGTGTGGAGCTGTTCACAAGAGCAGCCAGTGACACCCCCTCCAAAGAAGAACACAAAGCTGCTCAGCGCACTTTGACTACATATGGTCATCAATGGACATTCACTCCAGGTCTCCATAGCAATCACACTGCATGGTCTTCATAATGTATATCATTCGCTCCATAGCAATCACAATGCATGGTCTTCATAATGTATATCGTTTGCTTTATATTGCATATTACAACAGGATGTCAACTAATATCCACATGGACACACACACACACACACACACACTAAAACATACTCTTCCAGCCAAACACCACACATCCACAAACCTCGGACTTGGACGATGCCTCATCCTCCGAGTTTGAGTCATCCGATTCCGGAATCTTCTTGGGCTCCTTGACCTCCGGTGCGTCGGACTTGGTCTTGGCCCAGCGGCCCTTCTCCTTGGGCGGCTTCTTGTCCGTGTAAGAGGGCGGCACTACTGAGGAGGAGGAGACGCGGGGGGAGGTGCCGGTGAAAACTCCGCCCCCGGCGCCACCCTTGGGCTCGGAGGCGGAGCCAGAGGCGCTCTTCTTCTGCTTCTTCACGCTGGGTTTGGGCGACTCCACGGCCGACGGACGCTTGCTGGGCGCCTTGGCATCGGGCGGGAGACCCCCCCCACCCCCGCCTGCCCCCCCACCCCCCCCTTTGGGAGACATGCCCTCCAGCTTGGCCTCCTTCAGCGTGAGCTTGGGCTCCTTGAAGGCGGCCTTGGGCAGGACCTTCTCCTCCTTGGTCTTCGTCTCGGAGGGCTTCTTGGACGAGGTGGACGAGGAGGAGGTGGGAGGCTCGCGGGAACTCTTGCTGCTGCCGCTCATTGCGCCGTCGCGCTCTCCGTCGCCCTTGGAGACGCTCTTGCTCTCGGAGTCCTTGCGCTGTCGTTCCCGATGCTCCTTGGTCAGTTTGTGGGGCTTGGGCCCTTTGCTCCCGCCACTTCCCTCTTTACTGGGGTCCTGCAGGGCAACAACCAGACACGATCAGAACTGACCTCTCAAACAACCAGACACGATCAGAACTGACCTCTCAAACAACCAGACACGATCAGAACTGACCACACCAACAACCAGACACGATCAGAACTGACCTCTCAAACAACCAGACACGATCAGAACTGACCTCTCAAACAACCAGACACGATCAGAACTGACCACACCAACAACCAGACACGATCAGAACTGACCTCTCAAACAACCAGACACGATCAGAACTGACCACACCAACAACCAGACACGATCAGAACTGACCACACCAACAACCAGACACGATCAGAACTGACCTCTCAAACAACCAGACACGATCAGAACTGACCTCTCAAACAACCTGACACGATCAGAACTGACCACACCAACAACCAGACACGATCAGAACTGACCTCTCAAACAACCTGACACGATCAGAACTGACCACACCAACAACCAGACACAATCAGAACTGACCTCTCAAACAACCAGACATGATCAGAACTGACCTCTCAAACAACCTGACACGATCAGAACTGACCTCTCAAACAACCAGACACGATCAGAACTGACCTCACCAACAACCAGACACGATCAGAACTGACCACACCAACAACCAGACACGATCAGAACTGACCTCTTAAACAACCTGACACAATCAGAACTGACCTCTCAAACAACCAGACACGATCGAAACTGACCACACCAACAACCAGACACGATCAGAACTGACCTCTCAAACAACCTGACACGATCAGAACTGACCACACCAACAACCAGACACGATCAGAACTGACCTCTCAAACAACCTGACACGATCAGAACTGACCACACCAACAACCTGACACAATCAGAACTGACCTCTCAAACAACCAGACACGATCGAAACTGACCACACCAACAACCAGACACGATCAGAACTGACCTCTCAAACAACCTGACACGATCAGAACTGACCACACCAACAACCAGACACGATCAGAACTGACCTCTCAAACAACCTGACACGATCAGAACTGACCACACCAACAACCAGACACAATCAGAACTGACCTCTCAAACAACCTGACACGATCAGAACTGACCACACCAACAACCAGACACGATCAGAACTGACCTCTCAAACAACCGGACACGATCAGAACTGACCACACCAACAACCAGACACGATCAGAACTGACCACACCAACAACCAGACACGATCAGAACTGACCACACCAACAACCAGACACGATCAGAACACTAAACTGACCTCACCAACAACCAGACACGATCAGAACACTAAACTGACCTCACCAACAACCAGACACGATCAGAACACTAAACTGAACTCACCAACAACCACACACGATGAGAGCACTAAACTGACCTCACCAACCAGACACGATCAGAACAATAAACTGACCTCACCAACAACCACACACGATCAGAACTGACCACACCAACAACCAGACACGATCAGAACTGACCACACCAACAACCAGACACGATCAGAACTGACCTCTTAAACAACCTGACACAATCAGAACTGACCTCTCAAACAACCAGACACGATCGAAACTGACCACACCAACAACCAGACACGATCAGAACTGACCTCTCAAACAACCTGACACGATCAGAACTGACCACACCAACAACCAGACACGATCAGAACTGACCTCTCAAACAACCTGACACGATCAGAACTGACCACACCAACAACCAGACACGATCAGAACTGACCTCTCAAACAACCGGACACGATCAGAACTGACCACACCAACAACCAGACACGATCAGAACTGACCACACCAACAACCAGACACGATCAGAACTGACCACACCAACAACCAGACACGATCAGAACACTAAACTGACCTCACCAACAACCAGACACGATCAGAACACTAAACTGACCTCACCAACAACCAGACACGATCAGAACAATAAACTGACCTCACCAATAAGCAGAGACGTTTACAACACTTAACTGCCTCACAATATACAACAAACAAACACAGGCGGTAGCACGTGCTACTTCAAATTAACTAACTAACTTCACATGTCAAACAAACTAAGAACTTCTTACTGCAAACAAAACACTTCTTACTGCAAACAAAACACTTCTAACTTCAAATAAACTACTTCTCACCTCTAACAACTTCAGACATCTAACTAATTAACAACACTCACTTCTAACGAATTAATAAACTGACAGCTTCTTATTTCAAACAAACAACTTCTCACTTCTAACTAACAACTTCTAATGAACACGTCAGACAAATTGACTTCCCTGGTGCAGGTAAACAGACAAGCATAGCTTACTGTTCAACAAAGGCTCGTAAACAATCTGACTGTCCAATGTGACGTTATTGTAAGAAGTACAACCTTTCATCACAACCTGAACTTATCATTACACAACGTAGAGGGGTTTTGCAAGCCGTCACACTGCCCTTTTCAGTTACTTAAAGAGCTGTGTGCACATTGCTTTGTATATTATACAAGAGCTATTGCTATCAGGCTAGTAAGCTAGCCAGCCACAGGCAGACGCAGATACCGCTAATCTGCATGTCTCCTCATATCTGGGGAACCACTATCTGGCATCACTGGACAGAGCATAGCTTGATTAGAATTTGTTAGATTCCTTTTTACCTGAACAAAATTCTATGTTACAACCATCTTGATTTAGTGAAACAGGACGAGTGTTTCGCCTCAGCTGTTATTATGTAACTACGTCCAGTAGCAGGACAGTAAAACCATCAAAGCTCTTCTAACGGTGTGTCGTTTTACATACATTTAGTATTTACATCCAGCGTCTCGGACTTGAAGGGAAACGCGTCTGTAGGAACTAAGCCGCCGTGAGGCAGCAGCAGCCTGTGGGGCTTCCGTACTGACCTTTGCCCCGTGCGAGCTCTTGCTCTTCTTGGGGTCGGAGAAGGCGGAGAGGGGGATGGTGGGCAGCATGGGGTAGTCGGGACTGGGTCTGGACACGGCCTCGGCTCCCTCAGGAACCACCTGCATCTGCATAAGCCACGGAGGACACACACACACGTGTTACACAGGAGGACACACACACACACACACACACACACACACGTGTTACACAGGAGGACACACACACACACACACACACACGTGTTACACAGGAGGACACACACTCACACACACACACACACACACACACACACACGTGTTACACAGGAAGACTGTCACACACTCACACACACACACATGTCATACACACACACACAGGAAGACTCTCACACACACACACACACAGACATGTCATACAGTAAGACTCTCACACACACAGGAACACTCTCTCTCTCACACACTCATACACACACACACACAGGAAGACTCTCACACAGACATGTCATACAGGAAGACTCTTACACACACAGGAACACTCTCTCTCTCTCACACTCTCATACACACACAGGAAGACTCTCACACAGACATGTCATACAGGAAGACTCTTACACACACAGGAACACTCTCTCACACACACACACACACACACACACACACACCACACATCACACAGGAAGACTCTCACACAGACATGTCATACAGGAAGACCCTCACATGCACAGGAACACTCTCTCTCTCACACACACACACAGTAACACATTCTGCCCCTAGTCCCACAGTGATCCCACTGCCTCTAGTCTAGTCAGACCCACTCCATGTCCCCCCCATCCCATGATTCCTCGGCCGCTGGCCCCTGCTCACCCCTCCAGCCTTGATGAGCTTGCGGCGGAATTCACTAGTGGGGTTATTGAAGGTCAGCTTTTCGCAGCGCAGGTGATTGACAGGTGGGTTGCCCTCCAGGTTCAGGAAGAGGTCATAGTTGAAGCACACCTTCTTTGGCTCTTCCTGTGAGAGGACAGACTGTCAGCAAAGCAGCTGGGAACCAATGTGCATGTTATACCACACAATACCCAATGTGCATGTTATACCACACAATACCACTCCACCAAACACATGTTATACCACACAGGAGATTACCCACTCCACCAAACACAATCACACCGGAGTAGGAGATTACCCACTCCACCAAACACAACCACACCAGAGCAGATTACCCACTCCACCAAACACAACCACACCAGAGCAGATTACCCACTCCACCAAACACAACCACACCGGAGTAGGAGATTACTGACAAAATTACCCTTCACCAGAATTGCCATCAACATTTCTAAACTACCTACAGTTTGACTGTGAGCAAAAGTGGTTCTGAGCTGTAAGTGCAGCTTAAGTGTTAAACAGGACACACCAGTGGAGGGGGCATGTCATGTGATGTCATAGATCAGGGGCCTGTACTACGAAGCGGGGTTACTGGCTTATCTGGGTAACTTCGAGAGTAACTTGATCACGTGTGGCGTAAGATCCCGATTAACCCGTACTACGAAAGGTGGATAGGTTTTAACCGAGGTATGCTGCCATGGCAATTTACGCTGCATCTCAAACCTGCTCCGAGCAGGTTATGTTCTTTGTTAACCCGAGGTTTCCGTTAACCACACCCTTTATAAGTACCACCCCTCCACTAACAATTCCAGATATGTCGGCGTACCTGGATGATCCATGCGACATCGGAGCGCAAATCGTGAGGTGCTCTCTTCGAGGGGTTTTAGAGACCGCCTATATATATATATATATATATATATATATATATATATATATATTCTCTATGAAGATATAGATTGTCAGTCGAGGGAATTCGTTATCTTTGTCAGATGATCTAGGCAGAAGTCTCTAATGTCACCCGTCATAGCAATGCCCTTACGTGGACATTCATGTTTTCCATCTAATCGGTGATGCTGAACATCTGAGCAAGAATACTGTATGTCCGAAAATAAATCGCACATAGGCCTAGCCTAGCCTACAGTATGCTGAACATCTGAGCAAGAATAGCCTAGGCCTAATAAATTAAAATCACCATTTTACCAAACTTGTTGAATTGAATGTCATATTACTGTACCCTGCACATAAAGGCTACACATTTCCTCAACCCCTTCCACAATCGGCCTTCCACTATTATTTGCGATGGCCAACTCCTCTGCTACTGTAAAACACTCCTTATTACAGTAGTGTTCAAAGACACCTTTTTCTTGTTAGCTGTAAAACAGAGGCCAAGTGAAGGCTATAAGCATACTAGGCCTACGTGTTTTCATAATTAAGAAATATTAATGCAAGCTATAACTATATAATCCTACTATTCTGAATAATGTGTTTGTGTTTCATTTTCACCTGCTGCCATGTGCGTTTGGCAATGGTGTTGCATCTGAAATGTTCACAGGATTAGGCATACACTAAATCAGTCAATGGGGGCTACTTAAACATTAAATTATCCTATTACTATAATCTATATGCCACTTCTAAATTGTGTTGCATCTGTAGGCATTTCTATGAACTCAAAATAGGCAATTTAATTATTTCAACTCATTTCAGACATTCCGCAAGATATTAATCCTCCGTGACACATATTTGAAGAACATGTGGAAATAAAACTTTACTTTTAGGCATTTAGGCTACCCGATCTGCAATACGTTGCCAACAGCCTTGCCTTGCTTTGTTCACTGCCGACGTATTTGATTTTTGTCGTAGAGTGGGTTTTAATTCCTCATAACTTGTCATAATAATTGTGCATTCCTCGTCCGTAAAATAAGGTGATCGCGTCATCATTGAAAGTGGTGACTTGCGCTGCAACCCGCCCCTTTTATGTGAACGCGCACAAACTCCAATGAGGTTAACCCCGGCTCAACAAATCAACTTCATAATCGGCGTCGTAGTACCGATTAACACCACTAAAGATAACCAGGTTTTGTCAACCCCGGTTTAACAAAGTAACCCTGGGTTACATCTGGGTAGGTTAAGCTCCCTTCGTAGTACAGGCCCCTGGTGTGTGTTGGTGTGTGTGTGTGTGGAGGGGGCATGTCATGTGATGTCATAGATCAGGTGTGTGTTGATGTATGTGTGTGGAGGGGGCACAGTGGGTTAGCGAGGTATGTTGCGCTCAAAGCCAGGCTATGCTGTGACACGATTAGTGGGTTAGCGAGGTATGTTGCGCTCAAAGCCAGGCTATGCTGTGACACGATTAGTGGGTTAGCGAGGTATGTTGCGCTCAAAGCCAGGCTATGCTGTGACACGATTAGTGGGTTAGCGAGGTATGTTGCGCTCAAAGCCAGGCTATGCTGTGACACGATTAGTGGGTTAGCGAGGTATGTTGCGCTCAAAGCCAGGCTATGCTGTGACACAAAAGTGGATCTGTTTTAGTGTCGCTATATCACCATGGTATCTTATGCTGTCAACCAAACCTGGTCGGGAGGAGGTTATGTGCTAAGTTATAGCTCAAATCGTGTAATCTACCGCACACTGACCAATCAATTGTCTTAAAAACGAAGTTATCTCACGTGTAGGATTCTGTCATATATCTTACACACAGGGTCTTACACTGAGTCAAGGCTTTGTCAAGCCTCGATATGTCTACATAGCCTAGCTATGTGCTTCGTAGTATACCCCACTGGTGACGTCGGAACTCAGGTGTGTGTTGACGTGTGTGTGGAGGGGACACTGACCTTGTTCTTGAAGTAAACTTCGATGGGCATGAGGAACCCTGCGTAGCCGGACTCCTCCACCTTATAGGGCGGCTCCTTACAGACTGCAATCAAACGCAAACACAACATGTAGCATCATAGCTAACACAACATGTAGCATCATAGCTAACACAACATGTAGCATCATGCTGCTCATAGCTAACACAACATGTAGCATCATAGCTAACACAACATGTAGCATCATGCTGCTCATAGCTAACACAACATGTAGCATCATAGCTAACACAACATGTAGCATCATAGCTAACACAACATGTAGCATCATGCTGCTCATAGCGAACACAACATGTAGCATCATAGCTAACACAACATGTAGCATCATAACTAACACAACATGTAGCACCATGCTGTTCATAGCTAACACAACATGTAGCATCATGCTGCTCATAGCTAACACAACATGTAGCATCATGCTGCTCATAGCTAACACAACATGTAGCATCATGCTGCTCATGCTGATCCCTCAGAACACACAGCCCCAGACAGGGGGTGGTAGTGCTTCACAGCAGAAATGGCCTTATATTTTATATAAAAGTGCACTCTTTCCAATTGGTAGCTTTCACAAAATTGAAGTAAAAGATTTCTCTTTGCACATGTAGTAACAATACAGATTTTACGTCACAAAATGACTCATAACAACGAGAGCCACTGGCAGCCGCACGGCCGAGCTCTGCCTCACCTCGTTTGGGTTTGGGGAAACTCTCGTGCAGCCGGAAGACGACCTTCTCCACGAAGTGCTGGATGTCGCCCGTCTCTGGACCACGCACAAACACCATCCAGTCGTGTGTGAAGCCCTCCGACGTCACCTTCTTACGCAGCTGCGCTCGATGGCCCAGCTCCAGCTTCACCTGGACCGTACACTGGACACAGGGAAGAGCAGACCACATGGTGGGTCAAGGGACCACACACACACACACACACACAGGGAAGAGCAGACCACATGATGGGTTAAGGGACCACACACACACACACACACACACACACACACACACACACACACGAGGCAAAACACATGATGAGTTAAGGGACGACACTCAGACACACACACACATACACACACACACACACACACACAGGGAAGAGCAGACCACATGATGGGTCAAGGGACCACACACACACACACACACACACACACACACACACACACACACACACACACAAGAGGCAAAACACATGATGAGTTAAGGGACGACACTCAGACACACACACACACACACACACACACACACACACACACACACACACACACACAGGGAAGAGCAGACCACATGATGGGTTAAGGGACCACACACACACACACACACACACACACACACACACAGGGAAGAGGCAGAGCACATGGTGTGTTAAGGGACCACACTCGGACACACACACACAGAGTGGCCCAGCTCCATCTTCACCTGACCCCCCCCCCCCAAACACACACACGGCTCTACTCAGGGATCACATTAGCCAGTGGCAAGCGTAACGCAGCGCTCAGACCATAATAAGTTCTACCTCGTTCCTAAGTAACACAAACGGTTTGCCTAAACTGACAATTGAATATGCTCGCGTTGCGCTTTGAAAGTTGAACCAAGTTCAACGCTCAGTTTGTTCAACGCCAGTGCTGCCACCGTTCCTCTGCCGAACCGTAGAGAACCAGAGGAAACCTGCCGCTTGCCGCTGCAGAACCGTAGAGAACCAGAGGAAACCTGCCGCTGTTCCGCTGCAGAACCGTAGAGAACCAGAGGAAACCTGCCGCTTGCTGCTGGTCTGTGTGGTCCCCACCTAATTGCTGACATACAATGACTGAAGGCGGCTCAGAAATGAATTCTGCTTGAATTTCCCCTGGGGATCAATAAAGTATCTATCTATCTACCTATCTATCTATGACAACCATGTTGATGTTGTGTTCTACAGAGTTGGTTTGACTGATTGCCTGTGTAGTGGTATGTATCTATCCCCAGGTAGATTTTTTTTATTAATTACTGTTTATAACAGGGGTTGCCAACCCGTCGATCGCGGTCGACCTGTAGATCTTTGGGACTTTCCCAGTAGATCCCGAGAACAGGAAAAATAAAAACACAGTCATCAAATTCCTGCATGTTCGCCAATGTCAACGCCTACATTTCAGCGTGGGATTGTGGGTATAGTGCATGATTAAGATTCAAGTCCCATAGCTCTAGCCATCATAATGCCAGAAATTCCCGCACACATTTTACAGTGCTATCTGATAACGTTAATCTAATACTGGAGCGGTGTGAATGTGGGACCGGACGGACCAACTTCTGACTCTAACCGAACGTAACCCCATGCAGACACACATACACACACACACACAGAACCACTTTGCAGGTGCGCTCTCCAGGAAAGGACAACAGAAGTTTAGCGATCAGGAACTGTCAGGAATTTTGCAAACACAGAAGGATTACATAGAGGCACTAAGACGTGAGGGAACATGGATGTGTTCTCCATATGAGGAACGTAATCGATTGCGGACGTGCACAGACAGCTCAGACACAGAGCGCATAGTAGGCCTAGGTTACTTTCACTTTTGGTGCGCATTCATTACGTGAAAGATGCTTCATACCAAGACGGCGATCAAACACGATCACATTTGTCATGACGTGTTGTCACAAACACTTACTCCAATTAGAAAATCAAAACCAAAAGAATGTAAGTGAAGACTATGTTAAATGTTATTCTCTCATTGACGCCTGTAGAAGGAAAGTGTGATTTTGGTTTGTAAACTGTATGCTATTCTTGTGTAACTAAAAGGTGCAGAGGCCCAAGGGGTGGAGGATGTGATATTTTTGACCTGATACATTTGCCTGAATAAAAGGCCTTCAAATTGGAAGTATTTTGGCTTTGGTTCACTTTTGACGCTTCAAGGTAGATCTTGCCTTTGTTTAGGGCCGAGGTCTGGGATCTTGGGCTCACAAAGGTTGGTGACCACTGCTTTAGAACATAATTAATAAATGTTGATACAGAAGCAGCAGAAAGCTGAGCGCAGTAGTAACCTTTAGGTCCTACACACGTGAGAAACCCTTTAGGTCCTACACACGTGAGAAACCCTTTAGGTCCTACACACGTGAGAAACCCTTTATCACTCTTTTGTCCTCTGCCTGCAAACATGAAACGGCCGTGAATACCAACTACTCTTTGGGTAAATAATTAAACTTCCTGCAGTACTTGATCATTCTTCCAATAACCTCATAGCTACCTACTGCTCTCAGAAACTACATTCACTCTCCATGGATCAAAAGAAACTCAGAAGCATTTTCACCACACCCCCACCATAAGATAATCCAGAGAGTTAATCGTGCTGATTCATCTACATGGCTGTCAATCATTAGATCACACACAGCGCAGTCCAATAAGTGAAGACTGAACAAGAAAGCCGGGGTTTAGGATATTGGTCTATGCTTTCACGCATTTGAATTTCCACCAGAAACTACTCACTGCAGCATTAGGTAACCTGACACCATGCAGTAATGTGATCTTGGTTCATGCACCAGGCGACAGTGATATTACAAATCTGTTACACTGAGATAATGTGTTCATCTGAGTAAACAACCTCTATCCCTGACAACAGTGATGTGTACATCTGAGTGAGCAACCTCTATCCCTGACAACAGTGATGTGTACATCTGAGTGAGCAACCTCTATCCCTGACAACAGTGATGTGTACATCTGAGTGAGCAACCACTATCCCTGACAACAGTGATATTACAAATCTGTTACACTGAGATAATGTGTTCATTTGAGTGAACAACCTCTATCCCTGACACCGCACAGTATCGGGCTCTTTTCTCGTGCACCAGGTGACGGTGATGTTGCACGTCGGCTACGCTGGGATAATGTATCGTGCTCCAGGTGACGGTGATGTTGCAGGTCAGCTACGCTGGGACTTGGCACCCGGTGGCGTGAACAGCCTCCATCCTGCCGCGTCTGTGGCATCAGACGGACACCTGAGAGGAGATGCACGGCCAGACGAGACGCACGTCCTGCTCTGGCTGCCAGTTAGAGGACAGCGTGGGGTTGCGATGCCCTCCCCCTGGAACGCCACGCTGGCCAATGGCAGAGCGCCGGCGGGGGTGCGGGAGCGAGCAGGGATGAGCCTCGCTGGCACACAGACGCTGGCGGGCACGCCTGGCACCCTGCCAATGGTAATGCCATTTGCTTCCAGACACAAGTCATCACACTCTGGTGCTAACACCGTCGCCACGCCAGACAGGGCCAGGCAGACAGACAGGTGGGGGCCAGGCACACAGCACAACAGAAAACAAGTCGAGAAGGTCTGAAATAACAGACAGCGGCACTGCCAAGGTGTATGCTAAAACACCCGAAACACGCTGGCCCTCTAGGATAAGTATGCCACTATGCAGACATTTACAAAAAGGCTGGTCCCTCTAGAATAAGTATGCCACTATGCAGGCATTTACAGAAAGCCTGTCTCGATGATAAACAGCCTGCAGACTGGACCTATCCACTCACTGATGAGCATCCCGAGATCCGGACAAGTGAAACCTGCAGCTGGGATAACGTTCTCTTATTAGGCACACACACCTCTACTGTTGCTTTCTTTGGATGCAATGGACGGTGGAGGACAGAGACAAACTGTCATTGGCTGGCACACACACACACACACACACACACACACACACACACACACACACACACACACACACACACCTCTTTAGAAAGACTGTCACTCTGGGCCCTTCTTGCATAGATACATTGTTAAGAGCTCAATAGCCACCACTGCAGGCTTACAGGTTTCATCCATGGTGTTAGGAGCTGAGTGCCCTACAATAGCCGTAACTGCTGTGCCTCTGTCTCTGTCTGCAACTGTAGCACCACTGTGTAAGCACACACATGACCGATGGGAAGCCCATTGCACCAGCACACTGGGTGGTCAGGCATATTTCAGGAGTACTGGTAGGTACAGATTCCAGAAATGTCAGTGCCTCTTAAATAACTGCACAGCATAGCTCTTAGGAAAAGGGGGGTGGCAGGTAACAGAGTCATAGCTTAAAGAGGGTCAGCAAAAATGTTAACGAATCATCCCTTTTGGGGTGGGAGCTGGAAAGGTATTTCTTGTAGGATATTTAGACAAAACTATGCCATCGGTCCGCGGAAAGAAAGGTGTTGAGTGAACTCTTGTAGGAAGAGGAGGGCGAGAACGCAGCATCTTGCGTAGCTTCGGGCACAGGCCTGTCCTGTACAAAGCTAACTCGCTAACAGGGCAGCCAAGGAAGAAATTCCATAGGACCGCTACCTCCGCGGGCAGACACGTCGGAATGCAAGAACCTTACGACGTGTACCTAAAGAATTTTAATTTCCCAATATAGCCAACAACATGTATAGCTATATGTTTTCAGACCTGAGTGGAAATTATTCATAGCTTTTTAGGTGACAACGCTACACATTCATATTGGACTTGTGTCTGCCTCTCACGTCAAAAAGTTTGCAAGCTAATTGTTACTCATGTTAGCTAACTATCCCCGACTTCTGCAGATTTCTGTGCCACCTAGTGCTAATGTAGAAGTTCTTTGTTTCTTATTTCATTGCGTTTAGGACACATTGTCTCAAGACAAGGTATTTAATAATCACCCACATCAACCTACATCTTCTACATTGCAAATTAGAATCTAAAAACTTAACTTTGAACCAACTTGGTGGTAATAGCAACTCTAGCCAGTGTAGCTTGCTAACCTGCTTGAGCTGGGAGACATCTTTGAGGGAACACACAGCTAACGTTAGCTAACGTTACCACAATCTTTGACGTGACAATTGCATCTAGCCTGCCGCCCTCACCAACTGATTAAATGTCATACCGCGAGCTTGGTGCATAGAGTACAATACCACAGAACACAGATGTGACTGAAATGTTTTGTAGATTGCATATAAATGGGATTCCCGCTTCATGTTCCCATTCCTAGCGTCAGCACAGAACACCCCTCCCTCCTCCCAGACGTGGAAAGCAAAGCCCACCACCGGCGCCTTAGCAGCCTATCCATGCAGCCTGAGAGGGCCATGCAACCAAGGGAGCTAGCATGCTAACCATGTTAGCTTGACATAACTCTACCGTTTCCTTGGTTTGCCAGCCACCGGCCATATAACCTTTTGACAGGCAGTGGCTGACTGGCCATTTCAAATTTGAGAGGTCACAGTGTAGCGCCAAGCACAATTTTCCTTGAGGGTGCAGCCTACATAGCTCGACAGGTACAGCTAAGTTAGCTTGCCATTGGAGTACAGAGAGCCGGCTAGCCAGTTGAAACAATCCTGCACATTCCCACCAGGAAAATACCGATATAGCTGAGCTAGCAGCGCTATGATAGGCTAACAAGGATGGCTTGAGATGTGTGTCCGATTAGCCTTTTTTCTCGCAGCAAGCTAGCTAACAGCCAACTATTCATTCTAGTCCTAGCAGTCGATTTCTAGAACCTCGTCTGAAGTTGAGAAACGTTAAAAGCTTGGGGGACAAAAGCGGGGCTTTACCTGGTTCTCCATTATTCTTGGGCCGTGTGTTGTTCTGTTTATTTACAGCAGCGATTTGTGAGGTTGTTCCCGACTCCTCATTGTGTGTCAATTTCAGCCAAACACCGGAAGCCAGACGGCTTCCCTCCCCTTCGAGACTCCTGGCATGCAACCAAAAGAGAAAGCCTTTGTATCCAATCAAGTGGCTTAGAGGTTAAGCCTTTTGCTTTTGAACCAACTGCAATAGTTATCGGGCGGGACTTCCCACAGGCAACAATCTGCCAAGAATATGTGATTGAATTAGAGATGTGTAGCTCACATAATGCAGGATGTCCTGCGTGTAGGCTCTCTGTGATTGAATAACTTAGTAGCAAATTGCCTTCTAGAACTGCCACGAAAAGAACACAACAAATCCGTTTGGAAACCAACACCAAGCATATTTACTGTCAGTCAGTGGTAGCATAATCTTCTCAGAAACGTCTAGAAACATTGATAATAAAATAATAGCCATGGTATCCATTAAGCCAGTTATCTTATAATTGATCTAATACAAGGCTACTGTCTAATTTAGCCTAAACAATCAGGATCAGCCATCTGCAAACTTGAAAATCTCTTTCAGCAGTAGAAGCTACCTTTACAGCAAATAATCTTCATGCATGCAGATTTCTCAGGTCATTCCCAAATAAGTCTAAAAGGTTGTTTTATTATTTTCAATTGCCACAAAATACATTTCAATATTTCTGTTCACAATTCTTCCATAAGTCAGATAGGCCTACATTGTTCTTTTATTAATCAGATCATTGTTGTCCATCCACAGATTCTCTGCAATATGTTTTCCTATTGATCAGCCAGTTGGTGCTTGTAGCTCATTATTGTATAACCTGGCTTCCAAAAAAGTTGTGACGTTGCATGAAATGTAGATGAAAACAGAATGTTATTATCTGCAAATTGAGTAAACACATATTTAGTTGGAAAAAGAACACAAACATCACATCAACTGTTGAAACTGACAAATTATGCTATTTCATGACAAATATATGTCCATTTGATGAATTTGATGCCAGCAACACATCTCAAAAAAGTTGGGACAGGAGCAACAAAAGGCTAGAAAGGTCACAAGGTAACTGGCACCATGATTGTGTATTAAAAAGAGCATCCTGTCTCTCAGAGGATGCAGAGGTATTCAACACTCAGAGGATGCAGAGGTATTCAACACTCAGTGGGGCAAATAATCCAATAATACAAGAATGATGCTCTTCAACATAAAATTGCAATTTGGGCATTTCATCATCAACAGTACATAATGCCATTCAAATATTCAGAGAATCCACAGAAATATTTGCATGCAAGAGACATGGCTGAAAACAATATTGGATGGCCATGATCTTCAGGAACACTGTAAAAAAAAAGAAAAAAACCTGTTTCTGTGGTGAAAATTATTACATGGGCTTAGGAAAACACCCGATAACCATGGCCTATGAACACAATTTGATGCTCCATCCACAAATGTTAAAATGCTACCATGCAAAATAGAAAACATATATAGACATGATCCAGAAATGCCCCCATAATACCTGGGCCCGAGCTCATTAGATCGTTGGTTCTCACAGTGGTGTCCAGGGACCCGCAGGGGTCCGCAGCACATTGTCAGGGGGTCCCTGACAAAGTTTGCTACAAAATATGAAATTGTCTTATATGGCGAAAAATGCTACAGTATCAGTATTTGTCCAATTGATCTGCTGATATGTTACATCAATACGTCAAAACACTTTACTATTAATTAACCAACAAAATGAAAGTTATGTGAAGCAAACACTATGTGTTCAACACAATAGGCCTACATTTGACAAAGAAACAACAATCCTTTAAAAAAATCCTAAATACTGTCAAAGTTTGCTAACATGACTATTGTGGTATTAGCACTCTGTTTTAGAAGACATATAACATAAGCATCTAACAGAAAAAAAAGGCTATACAGCTACATGATTAACTTAAGTTTTATGTGTTGCGATTATGAGGGGTCCTTGGAGAATTTTCCACTCCGTGAGGGGTCCCGGCCCACAAACGTTTGAGAGCCCCTGCGTTAGATGGACCGAGGGGAGTGGAAAACTGTCCTGTTGTTTGACCAATCAAAATGTGTCATTCTTTTTTTAAAACCATAGACTCCAGTCCACATCCTCTGGGCTAAAGAGGAGGAAATCTGTCACATTTGGTGCACCGTGGAACGAAAAAGACGATTAATAACCCCAGACTGCTGAAATCCTATCAGGCAAGAATGGGAAAACAGTTTTGGTTTTTGTATAAAAGCCAGCTTGACATTTGATTAGTATCCTGAATAAAGGCGAGGGCAAAATTAAACCATCTTTTGATTTGCTGTCAGTAATCAACGGTTGAGCTTGTGGTCTCAACTTATAGGCATAAAAATCAAAGATTCACATTTTGATTGGTGTGTCGTGGTTGAAGACTTCAGGAGGGACACTTCTCCAACAGGCACCTGTTAATAACCCGGTAATAGCACACAGTCTGGCTTCTAAATGATCCTGTAGTAAGTGTGTGTGTGTGTGTCTGTGTGTGCTAATAACCTGGTAATACCACAAAGTCTAGCTTATAAATGATGAAATAGCTCCTGTAGTAAGTGTGTGTGTGTGTGTGTGTGTGTGTGTGTGTGTGTGTGTGTGTTTGTGTGTGTGTGTGTGTGTGAGTTAATAACCCGATGATACCACAAAGTCTGGCTTATGATGAAATAGCTCCTGGAGTAAGCAGTATGTAAACCTGAAACGTCTGTTTTTACTAAAAGCCCCCTGCTGGCCACAAAATGAAAATCAGTTCTGTGAGGATGGCTGCCATAGAAAACCCAACATTGATATCTGAACAAATATTCTGTTGTCTATAATTTGAACATTTTCACGATTTTCATATTTTCAAATTATACAATTATAATAATACAATTTCTTAAAGAAAATAGCTAATCTTTGAAAACATATTTGGGCAAGGGAGGTGAGCTACTATAAGGTAACGTAATAATTGTAATAATTGTATGTAATAATTAAGTAGGTAATAATTGTAATTCTAATGTGATTCTAATTCCAAGGATTCTAATGTTTCACATTTTTTGTGAACTGCTCCTCTCAGTTCTCAAGTTCTGTTCCGTGTTTGATGTTCTCTGTTCCGAGTTTGATGTTCTCTGTTCCGTGTTTGATGTTCTTCCACAGCTCAGGCTCTGGAAATGCGAAATGACAGAGCCAGCCATGAACGACAATCAACACAGATGCTTTAGGAGCCACAAACAACCCCGGCCAATCAACACAGACGCTTTAGAAGCCACAAACAACCCCGGCCAATCAACACAGACGCTTTAGGAGCCACAAACAACCCCGGCCAATCAACACAGACGCTTTAGGAGCCACAAACTACCCCAGCCAATCAACACAGACGCTTTAGGAGCCACAAACAACCCCGGCCAATCAACACAGACGCTTCAGGAGCCACAAACAACCCTGGCCAATCAACACAGACGCTTCAGGGGTTATGAAAAACCCCGGCCAATCAACACAGACGCTTCAGGGGTTATGAACAACCCCAGCCAATCAACACAGACGCTTCAGGAGCATAGAAGGGTGAAATAGGATTGGATTGGCTGTTCAGCTCAAAACCAAAAATTCTTAAACTGAAATGCAGCAAACATGTTATGGCCACAATACCTACAAAACATGAATGTGTGTGTTTGAGTTTGTGCAGCTGTGGCAGAAGGGGGTGAGGAACAGAGACCTAAGTCTTCTGGTTGGCCCTCGTTTGTCGTAAAGCCTGGAATGATGTTTGGCACCTTTTAATCTGGCAAACAGATGCCTACTCCAGACATAGCTTGTTACACCCAGACAGGGGGCCTTTAACTCTTTCCCGACAGCCCATAGAGAAATCAGTACGTACGTACTGATGACGGAAATTAATAAAAGTATCATTTTTCTTCACTGAAACCCCGTGAAAACGTCTTTGTATGTCAATGAGTGTCTAAGCCAATCAAATAAATAGGTTTTCCTTGGATATGTGTTGTATTTTTGCTATTGGTTAGATTTTATATTTTGTGATTGGTTGTCAAGCGCCAATCGCGATATTTCAACATGGCGAGTAATGACAATCGACCGAGGTTCAGTGGTAGTAATGACATACTGTTCAGCTGTTTTTAAAAGTACATATGCCCATGTTGTCTAGTGATATGAAACTGTGTGGTGTGAGAGGGTAGGGGCCAAATCTGTAGTGTAACTCCGTGTGGGAGGTATCTGAATCTGTTGGGTCATTTTCAGCAACACTGACTCTGTTGGGTCATTTTAACTGTTCATCTGTTTTAACAGTCTAAACTGTTGATGATTATTACACATTGACAAAAAAAAAAACATGATTATTAACCAAAATAATATGTATGAGATGAAATTGTAAGTTATTTTTTTTGATACAAATGTGATATTGCAACTAATTGATAATAAAACTATATAATGGTTATTTAGGCTCGTCTGTATACATAATTTCAAAATTAGTTATTTAGAGTTCCTTTCACCCAATTGCTACCAAACTTGGTATTTATTTAGCCAACAGGTAAATGCAACTTTCTGCTATTTCACTTTTTTTATAACATGCTGTGTTGAAGCTGAGGAGCTTCACAAACTCAAAAAATGTGCCCGAAATATGCAAATGGTATGCTAATTTATGCTAATTAGTATATATAAATAATACATAATTGTCATGTCAAACATATATTTGTGTAGCCTAACTATCTGGCTTCAAGAGAAAATGGATGGTTTCTTTGAGATATGCTTAGGTCACCCACAGCAGAATGAAATATCAAAGGAGTCATTTTTGGCCTGTTTTGGCCCTGTCGGGAAAGAGTTAAAATCACTCAAACAAAATTCCAAACACCAGGTATTTGACAACCAGAGAGTAAGCTACATTGTATGTTTAGTATATCTTTAAAACCTTCAAGAGTCATTGGCTGGTGTTAATGTGTTAATATTTTTCTAATGTAAACT
>NW_027468576.1:39109024-39131524 GCF_046254945.1 Alosa pseudoharengus | reverse complement strand
TAGAACACAGTTTGTTACCCCAATAAAGCTCCGCTCAGTAATTATTTAAAGAAAGGAGACGTCTGTTTTAATTTGTGAAATGCATGTCACTAAAAGCTTAATGCAAATCGGAACAAAAGTCAGTGAACGCGATCCTTTATTGACGTCAACTGATATACAGATGCTGGTCATATAATTAGAATATCATCAAAAAGTTGATTTATGTCAGTAATTCCATTCAAAAAGTGAAATTTGTGTATTAATTCATTACGCACAAACTGATATATTTCAAATGTTTATTTCTTTTAATTTTGATGATTATAACTGACAATGAAAATCCCAAATTCAGTATCTCAGACAATTAGAATATTACTTACAATTATAATATTACTTACCAATACAAAAAAAAAAAAGTTTTTTTAGAAATGTTGGCCAACTGAAAAGTATGAGCATGTACACAATACCCCATAGATTTTCTATAGTGTTACATGTAAGGTCAGGCGAGTTTGCTGGCCAATTAAGAACAGGGATACCGTGGTCCTTAAACCAGGTGCTGGTAGCTTTGGCACTATGTGCAGGTGCCAAGTCCTGTTGGAAAATGAAATCTGCATCTCCATAAAGTTGGTCAGCAGCAGGAAGCATGAAGTGCTCTAAAACTTCCTGGTAGATGGATGCGTTGACCCTGGACACAGTGGACCAACACCAGCAGATGCCATGGCACCCCAAATCATCACTGACTGTGGAAACTACACTGGACTTCAAGCAACGTGGATTCTGTGCCTTTTCCTCCAGACTCTGGGACCTTGATTTCCAAAGGAAATGCAAAATTTACTTTCATCAGAGAACATAACTTTGGACCACTCAGCAGCAGTCCAGTCCTTTTTGTCTTTAGCCCAGGCGAGACGCTTCTGATGCTGTCTCTTGTTCAAGAGTGGCTTGACACAAGGAATGCGACAGCTGAAACCCATCTTGCATACGTCTGTGTGTGGTGGTTCATGAAGCACTGACTCCAGCTGCAGTCTACTCTTTGTGAATCTCCCCCACATTTGTGAACGGGTTTTGTTTCACAATCCTCTCCAGGGTGCTGTTATCCCTATTGCTTGTACACTTTTATCTACCACATGCATCTTTTACTTCCCTTCGCCTCTCTATTTATGTGCTTGGACACAGAGCTCTGTGAACAGCCAGCCTCTTTAGCAATGACCTTTTGTTTTTTGCCCTCCTTGTGCATGGTGTCAATGGTCGTCTTTTGGACAACTGTCAGGTCAGCAGTCTTCCCCATGATTGTGTAGCCTACAGAACTAGAGACCATTTAAAGGCCTTTGCAGGTTTTTGAGTTAATTAGCTGATTAGAGTGTGGCACCAGGTGTCTTCAATATCGAACCTTTTCACAATATTCAAATTTTCTGAGATACTAAATTTGGGATTTTCATTAGTTGTCAGTTATAATCATCAAAATTAAAATAAATAAACATTTGAAATATATCAGTCTGTGTGTAATGAATGAATATAATATAAGTTTCACCTTTTGAATGGAATTACTGACATAAATCAACTTTTTGATGATATTCTAATTATATGACCAGCACCTGTATTATGACGATGGTTGATTCTTCTTTCTGCTCTGTTGGCTTATGTATAGGAGTCTTGCTGATTCTAGAAAATTTTTATGTGACTGCTGCTCTCCCTATGTCACATATACACACACACACATACAGTAGACACACACACCTACGCTCTCTCCCTTCCTCTCTCTCTCTCTCTCACACACACACACACACACACACACACACACACACACACACTCTTCACTTCACGTAGCACACCAGTCTGACAGCTTTGCCATCGTAGAGAGGTTGTGTGCACTCGTGAGAGCGAGCACAGACCCATTGTTAAGATGTGAGGTCAACTGAATGAGACAGGCCGACCAGTAGAGCAGGTTCATAAAGACCATGTCTGCTTCTGCTCAGCCCTCCCCTCTGTATGTGTAATGCTGATTGCTGCTGAGGTAGTGAGGTGTACTCAGAACTAAAGTGAATATCAGTACAGGAGACCACCAAAGAAAGTGCAGATCAGCAGAAAAGCTGTGAAGTAAATCTGAATAGGCTACTCTCATTCTCTACTGTCTTTCTTGTTCTCTCTCTCTCTCTCTCTCACACACACACACACTATCTCACACACACACACACACACACACACGCACACACACACACACACATACACCACAGTCATAGGCTTTGAATAAGATCTCAGAGGACATGTTAGGGACCTGCCTTTTTAACACTGCTTTGTGTGTGCGTTTTATTAAGTTTCTTTGGAATATCACACAGACATGAAGGCAGACACAGCTCAGAGATGAAGGGAGATACTCGTCGTTATACACTACAATACAATGCAAAAGAGCAAAGAGTTAACTGGTTAAAGCAGTAAATGAGGGAGCCACTCTTCCAGCTGTTCTTATAGAAAACAAAAAAGTTACTAAAGTTGACATTCCAACACTGCCCCCTGGTGTCTGCTTCTGGTCAGTGCGATACCTCCATTTCATAAGTAGAAAACCAGCACAGAAAGAGCAAATCCTCTGCAAATCCTTTTCTAATCACACTGGTTCATCACTCCTCTGCGTAAACTGTAAATGTGGTGTCTGTAGATAAAATGTTTTGACTTCTTTTTCTTTTGTCCAGTTTCACCGTCTTGTAATGTCCTCCCTTCCTCGCAGGGAGCATGAACAAGTGAGCAGAAGAGATGATGTAAAGTGCTGTTTGTCGGAAGCACCAGACGCTGAGAAGGCCTTCAGAATTTCTCCACGTAGTTTCCAGGGAAGAGGCCCTGTTTGCCACGGAAACGTCCTCTCCACCATCCCGATGGATCTGGAAAGGTCAGAGATCAGGGGTCAGAGGTCAGAGTGGAATGAACATCACCTTCACAAACACCATCACTTACTGCCATCACTTCCAGCTCACACAAACACCATCACGTACCTCCATCACTCCCAGCACCATGACCAGCTCACTCAAACACCATCACATACCTCCATCACTTCCAGCTCACACAAACACCATCACATACCTCCATCACTCTCAGCTCACACAAACACCATCACGTACCTCCATCACTCCCAGCTCACTCAAACACCATCAACAGCTGCTCACTCAAGGCATGCTGAGTGCTCAGTCACTGTTACTCTCACATCAGTACCTACAGTGCTCAGACACTCCAAATGTTTCATTCTTTTCAAATCAGGCCTTGATATATTGTACTTGTAGTTTTATTCAAAAATAAGGCAAAGACAATTTGGTTGGATTTGTTTTCACACACACAGTAATATATATATATATATAAAAGAAGTTATCCCGTTCACACACACAGTAATTTATATAAAGAAGTTCTCCAGTTCTCAGTGTGTGGATGCAGAAGGCTGGATAACTGTTCAAATCTCTCTCTGTAGCTCTGTACAGTATAATAATAATATATATATGTATATGTATATGTATATACATATATATAAGTACATATATATACATATAAATACATATATATAAGTATATGTATGAAGTTATTGACGGCTATTAAGCAGACGTGGTCACTGGGTTTGGGGATGAGTGATGGTCAGGCGGTGACATCACTGCTACTCCACCTCACACACACCATTACAGCATCCCCCCCCCCCCCCCCCACACACACACACATCATTACAGGCATCACCGCTACTCCACCTCACACACACCATTACAGCACCCCCATACACACACACACATACACACACACACCCACACACACACACAAACACACACACACACATCATTACATACACATATATGCCTATGTGTGTAGATGTATGTAGGTACGCATGCTAGTATGGGCCTATGTGTGTAGATGTAGGTAGGTACGCATGCTAGTATGTGCCTATGTGTATAGATGCAGGTACGTACGCATGCTAGTATGTGCCTATGTGTATAGATGCAGGTACAGTAGGTACGCATGCTAGTATGTGCCTATGTGTATAGATGCAGGTAGATGCAGGTAGGTATGCATGCTAGTACACTTGATGAGTACTCCTCTGAGTCGGACCTTCGGTCATGAGCTCGATGATGTCTCCGACGTCGAAGCTGATCTCGTCGGTGTCCTGTCCCACGTACTGGTAGAGCGCTCGGCACCTCGGCCCGGGGGGAGGGGCCTGGGCTTTGGGCCGGTTGGGAGCGGGGGGAGCACGAGGCTGGCTGATACTCTTCTTCCTCTGCATGCTGTGATACACACACACACACACACACACACACGCACGCACGCACGCACACGTGCACATACACACGCACACACACACACACGCACGCACACACACACACGCACACGCGCACACACACGCACGCACACGTGCACACACACGCACACGCACACGCACATGCACACACACACGCACGCACACACACACACACACACGTACACACACACACACACACACACACGCACACGCACACGCACACGCACACGTGCACACACACGCACACGTGCACACACACGCACACGCGCACACATGCACACACGCACACACACACACACACGCACACACACATTTACATTTACAATTAGCTCACGGTTTTACCCAAAGTGACTTACAAAAAGGGAACCACTCAAGGTACAGTGTCTGGTAGGAGCTAGAGATGGGACTAGGGATATTACAGCTGACATTGATACCAGTTAGTGCTATGAGTGCTATGCTTTCACTAACTCATGCACACACACACACACACACACACACACACACACACACACACACACACACACACACAGTTAGTGCTATGTAGTTTTTAGTGATAAACCAGGTGGAGCAGTTCTTACCCAGACACCCCTTGGTCGGGGACGTTGAGGAAGTCCCGGTTGCTCTGCGGGGCTGGTGTGTGTGCGGGGCCACGTCGGACCTTCTGGGAATTCATTTTGGGCAGGGCGCTGGTGGTCGGGGCTTGGTGCTTCTGGGGGGAGGAGTATGTCTGTTCTCTAGGCGGGGTGGGGGTGTGGCCACGCGAGAACTGGGCAGCGCCATTCTGATGTCCTGTGGGGACGAGATCAAGGAGCCAATCGGGGATGAGATCATAATCTCATGACCACTATTAGTACAGCATCACAGCTGTATATGTCCTAGCATAATACACAACGCCAATGCTATACAGTCACATCCTGCATAATACACAACGCCAATGCTATACAGTCACATCCTGCATAATACACAACGCCAATGCTATACAGTCACATCCTGCATAATACACAACGCCAATGATATACAGTCACATCCTGCATAATACACAACGCCAATGCTATACAGTCACATCATGCATAATACACAACGCCAATGCTATACAGTCACATCCTGCATAATACACAACGCCAATGCTATACAGTCACATCCTGCATAATACACAACGCCAATGCTATACAGTCACATCCTGCATAATACACAACGCCAATGCTATACAGTCACATCCTGCATATACACAACGCCAATGCTATACAGTCACATCCTAGCATAATACACAACGCCAATGCTATACAGTCACATCCTGCACATACACAACGCCAATGCTATACAGTCACATCCTGCATAATACACAACGCCAATGCTATACAGTCACATCCTGCATAATACACAACGCCAATGCTATACAGTCACATCATGCATAATACACAACGCCAATGCTATACAGTCACATCCTGCATAATACACAACGCCAATGCTATACAGTCACATCCTGCATATACACAACGCCAATGCTATACAGTCACATCCTGCATAATACACAACGGCAATGCTATACAGTCACATCCTGCATATACACAACGCCAATGCTATACAGTCACATCCTAGCATAATACACAACGCCAATGCTATACAGTCACATCCTGCATATACACAACAGCAATGCTATACAGTCACATCCTTTATAATACACAACGCCAATGCTATACAGTCACATCCTGCATAATACACAACGCCAATGCTATAGTCACATCCTGCATAATACACAACGCCAATGCTATACAGTCACATCCTGCATAATACACAACGCCAATGCTATACAGTCACATCCTGCATAATACACAACGCCAATGCTATACAGTCACATCCTGCATATACACAACGCCAATGCTATACAGTCACATCATGCATATACACAACGCCAATGCTATACAGTCACATCCTGCATATACACAACGCCAATGCTATACAGTCACATCCTGCATATACACAACGCCAATGCTATACAGTCACATCCTGCATATACACAATGCCAATGCTATACAGTCACATCCTGCATATACACAACGCCAATGCTATACAGTCACATCCTGCATATACACAACGCCAATGCTATACAGTCACCAACATATACACAATATATCCTGTGTTGTGTTGAACTGTGTGGCTCAGTCCTGCACACGCCCGGACTCGAACCCGCAAACAGCAGCACCTCTGATCTGAAGTCGAGCTTGCTAACAATCAAGCTAAAAGCATGACATCCCAGCACAAACACACACAAGGAGAGTGAACACACTTATGCAACCCCCAGCCCCTTCATTAACCACGGCACTGTAGAGCGACGCCTCCAGATGTATTTCTATCTACTTGTTGTTTGTGAGCATGCTGCACGTACTACTTTTGGCTCTTGTGGTCATCACTGCTGACTTGGTCCGTCACAATTGGCAAGTGCGCATGCACACACACACACACACACACACACACACACACACACACACACACACACACACACACACAGCACACACACACACACACACACACACACACACACACACACACACACACACACACACACACACACACACAGCACACACACACACACACACAGCACACACACACACACACACACACACACACACACACAAACACACACACACACACACACACACACACACACACACACACAAACACACACACACACACACACACACACACACACAGATAGCAGGTCTCCCCTTCCTTGCAGGTGATTTTCATGTGTGTGTCTGTGTGTGTGTGTGTGTCTCACTCGTGTGCTGACCTCTGCTTTGCTGCTGTCTCCGGCCCTGGCCTTGCGGAGCACCTTTCCGGCTGGGTTCTGTGGAGAGCAAGGGAAGTGTAAAAATGCACCCTTCATGTTTCACACTCTCTTGAGTCTAGGCCAACTGTCTCCTCTCGTCCCTGTTGCCTTAGTAGGTTTAAAGTTCAAGCTCGGCTCTGTAAAGCTATATTTAAAGCACCAAAGAACACCAAAGAACTTTTCATCTGTCGCACGCACTATTTGTTTATCCAGCACCGGCTTTGCAAATAACAATGTCCACAGACAAGGTAGAATAAGTTGCATGATTTTATGAAAGTACGATGTATTGCGACATCAGATGCAAATTAAATTTGTAGTTTCTCATGTCTCATTCCATCGAACTACAGATCCGCTACCCGATGCAGCAAACTTACATAGTGCGGTAATAGCCGATAGAGGGCCGCGAAGCGAATGCAGAAAGTGCCGTTCACCCTGTTACGAGTTGATGAACCACTGAAACGATTTTGGAAACATTATTTTAAGGTACAAAAAACTCTTTGGTGTTGCTTTAAGGAACGCTGATGTCAACACAAAGGTCTGAACTGCCTCCTGTGTCTCATGTTCCTCTCTCATAAAATAACTCTTGTAGTACATGATGAGAGGTGGTTAATAACATGATTTATAAGGCCTTGCGGTTTAACATGACATGGTTGATAAAATAAGATAATTTATGGCTTTAATAAGATGTGCTTATAAGGCTTTTAGTGTTCATAAGGCTTTTATAAGATGGTTTATAAGGCTTCTATAAGATGCGATCTTCGCCGCTGTAGTTTGTGCTTGTTGTGCAGGGTCCCACTGTTCGGTGCAGGGGTGTCCCATCACACACACACACACACACACACACACACACACATCATCGCTTCCTATCGTACTCACTGGACGTCTTGGGCAGCCCGTCGCCGATGCTGATGGTCAGGGTCTTTCCTCCTGGTTTTATCTGCGCCAGGTCGCCCTGTCCTCGTTGGAACACCAGGGTACGAGTGCCCCCTCCTCCCCAGCCCTCCTTCTTAACCTTAAAGTCCAGCCTGGTGGGGCGACACACACACACACACACACACACACACACACACACACACACACACACACACACACACACACACAAACAAAGGGTTAAACATTTTATCATCAGTACAGACATGCAACCCCAATCCTAAGTGAGCCCTCTAAGTGAGATGTGTGTGTGAGTAATGAAAGTGTGTATGTAGCTATGTCAAAGATGTGTGTGTGAGTAATGAAAGTGTGTATGTAGCTATGTCAAAGATGTGTGTGTGAGTAATGAAAGTGTGTATGTAGCATAGCGTAGCGTCCGGCTCTGACCGGTCACTGAAGGAGAGGGACAGTTTGCTCTTGGTGGTCTCCTCGTAGCGCTTGCAGAGCAGGCTGAGGAACTCGGTCTTAAAGTTGGACTCCAGCAGGCTGTCATACTGAGCCTCATGGATAATGAAGAAGTCATCCTGCCTCGTGCTGGAGAAGAGAGAGAGAGAGAGAGAGAGAGAGAGGAGGAGAGAGAGAGAGAGAGAGGAGGAGAGAGAGAGAGAAAGGAAGAGAGAGAGGAAGGTTAGAGAAGACAGGAAGTTAGAAAGACAAGTGAAACAAGGATTGCGGAAGGGTGCTCAGAACACAGAGGGGAAGTAGTTATGAGGGAAACGCCTGACAAAGTTAATTACTAAAGATTGTAGAGCGCTATGCGCTAAGATTTGTGTTAATTACACTACAAGTTGTAGTAGCAGTGGTTGCTAGGTTACTAAGCCAGAACAGCTTTTCTTTCCATATTCATGAACTCCATGAATTATTTCCTTAGACCGTTTGGGGTGTGGGGACGTATGCCCAAGTTCACTGAGTGCAAAAAACAAACAAACAATAGGATGACTAATATCTAAGCAGAACTGACCTGGTTCTTGTGAAATTACACAATCAAAGAGTAGAATCACAGTTACACTTTTATAATGTTATATAGCTAATTACACAATCATAGAGTAGAATTACAGTTACACTTGTATAATTGTATATGGCTAGATGCCCTCTGGTCCTGAGCTGTTGACTTGCTGCACTGGTACATTGATACATTGGCTTGTTGCCTTGGTGCACCGCTGTAACTGACTGAACGATTGTCCAGTTCCTAACTAGTACCGAACTAGGGTACTGGTGCCCTGGTGTATGTACAGTATACTGGTGTACTGGTGGTATGTGTATATTACCTCAGTGAGATGGCCTAGTGGTATGTGTATGTTACCTCAGTGAGATGGCCTATATGTAGTGTGTATATTACCTCAGTGAGATGGCCTATATGTAGTGTGTATGTTACCTCAGTGAGATGGCCTATATGTAGTGTGTATGTTACCTCAGTGAGATGGCCTATATGTAGTGTGTATGTTACCTCAGTGAGATGGCCTATATGTAGTGTGTATGTTACCTCAGTGAGATGGCCTATATGTAGAGTGTATGTTACCTCAGTGAGATGGCCTATATGTAGTGTGTATATTACCTCAGTGAGATGGCCTATATGTAGTGTGTATGTTACCTCAGTGAGATGGCCTATATGTAGTGTGTATGTTACCTCAGTGAGATGGCCTATATGTAGTGTGTATGTTACCTCAGTGAGATGGCCTATATGTAGTGTGTATGTTACCTCAGTGAGATGGCCCAGTGGTATATGTAGTGTGTATATTACCTCAGTGAGATGGCCTATATGTAGTGTGTATGTTACCTCAGTGAGATGGCCTATATGTAGTGTGTATGTTACCTCAGTGAGATGGCCTATATGTAGTGTGTATGTTACCTCAGTGAGATGGCCTATATGTAGTGTGTATGTTACCTCAGTGAGATGGCCTATATGTAGTGTGTATATTACCTCAGTGAGATGGCCTATATGTAGTGTGTATGTTACCTCAGTGAGATGGCCTATATGTAGTGTGTATGTTACCTCAGTGAGATGGCCCAGTGGTATATGTAGTGTGTATGTTACCTCAGTGAGATGGCCCGGATGCTCCCCAGCTCCAGCTTGCGTTTCAGCACCTCCTTGATCATGCCCTTCTCTGGTCCCTTCTTCTCCTTCTCTCGACCAATGAGGTAAATCCCCTTAGGAGTCAGGATCAAGTCCCGCTTAATCGACTGAACCAAAGACACACATGAGAACGGTATTAGACTGAGATAAACGAAGGGCTAAAGAGAAATCTATAAAAGGAATAATTAATTTAGGATGTTATACAGGAGGGCATGCAGTTTATACCTTACCACACTCAACATAACACACACATGCAGTTTATACCTTACCGCACTCAACATAACACACACATAATCTTACCGCACTCAACATAACACACACATAATCTTACCGCACTCAACATAACACACACATAAACTTACCGCACTCAACATAACACACACATAATCTTGACACTACACCCTCACATAACTTAAAGGTTGTATCAGGTTGTATCAGGCCCAAAAAAGACCCGAACATAAATGGTCACATTCATCTAATCTTTCCTAACGATCCGCTAGCTGTCTGCCCCATAAGCAGGCCGTCAAAAAAATGCATCTCTGTAGGCAGCCTAGGCTCCGAGATCTGTACACAAAAACAATTGCTACCAACAAAGGCAAAATAAACTGTTTCAACCAATAACCGACGAGATGCGCATTTAGGAGGGTTTTAATTGCACGGGAGGGAGGGGGAGGGAGTAGCGAGCTAGCTCTCTGTTTTGTTTGAACATCAACAGAAGTGACGTATTCCCGCTATCGCTGATACAACCTTTAAGTCAGGGAAAGCAATAACCTGACTTCACTGGGGGATGTTGAGTGCACTCATTTTCTGTTTACAGAATGAATATAATCTGAGAAGAGACAAATTGTAACTGCTATATTCCAAGCTTTATGTTTCACTCTTCATGACCTTAAACTATGTGTAATGCGGCTAATAGAGGCTGATAAGCAGCAGTTGAAGCCATCAGAATGCATTCTCTCCAGGGAGTCCTGCTCCACCTTAAAGCGCCGGTCGAACTTGTTGGCGGAGTCGGCGAAGTCGACACGCTCTCTCTTGCCGAGGAACTGCCTCAGCTCCGGACGATCCTCCATGCCCAGGTAGTCGCCCACGAAGTTACGGTTGATGCTGTTCCTACGCCGCTCCTTAGAGTTGTACAAGATGTCTGATGCTGTGGGCGTGAGACAGAGGGAAAGGAAGGAGGGACAGAGAGAGAGAGGGAGAGAGAAAGAGAGAGGGAGAGAAGAGAATGAGAGAAAGAAGAAGAGAGGAGAATGAGAGAGAGAGGGAGAAACAGAAGAGGATGGGAGAAGTAGAGTGAGATATATAGAGAGAGAGATAGAGAGGATGAGAGAGGAGAAAGAGAGAAAGAGAGAGAGAGAGGAGGATAAGAGAAGTGAGAGAGAGAGAGTGAGGAGGAGTGAAAAAGCAAAAGGAAATTGAGTCATTTTCACTTCTTTTTCTCCTTTTCACACATAGAACTATAGAAAAATGAGGAGACCACTGCACGTTTGAATATGACCGTCCACTCATTCCAATGTCACTCGACAACCGTAGGATGACATCAGAACAATGTGCAGTGGTCTCTTAATTTTTTCCAGAGCTGTATACTAAACAATTACAACACCAATGCACATATGATATCTCACAAACACAAACACACACACACACACACACACACACACACACACAAACACAAACACACACACACACACACACACACACACACACACACACACACACACACAAACACAAACACACACACACACACACACACACACACACACACACCAATGCACATAATTTATCACAAATCTACAGACACCTAGAACACACTCAGTAGGCATTAACACCAAGGCACATACCAACACACACAGACTACACACAGTCTCTCTCTCTCTTTCTCACACATACCAACACACACAGACTACACACATACACACAAACAGGGCCAGATGTACTAATGCTTTTGCGCCCACTCCAGGCGTATTTCTTTTGCAACGTGCGCGTAAAATCATGGCGAGGTACAGTATGTACAAACAGGCCGCACTGAGGTAGAAGCGCAGACTATCTGTCGCGGGAGCTGAAAATGGCAAATTGCGCTTTTCCGTGCCATGCATATGCATTCATTGAGGATCCAGGGGAAAGTGGGAGTTTAGTGTAAAGAGATAAAGCGAAAAGAGCGCCTAATTATGTATTCCGCGGTATGTACAAAGACTGCCTGTGAAAGCGAACGTCTATTCTGCGCCTAAATATTTCCGCCTTGTAAAAGCAGGTGTTAATCCAAATTGCGGTTAAATGTGTCAATAAAAGAACCTTTCAAAGACAACAGAATTGCTATTTAGGGCACCATTTTTGCGTCTTTGTACTATATCAAAAGCAACCTTAACTTTCGTTGGCTTTTCGAATGTCTTACTTTCACTTTCACGTCATCCACTTGATCTTCGAATGTCTTACTTTCACTTTCACCCATTAAACTTTCCTACTTGCTAGATTTGACCAATCTTCCAAAGCCTACGTGCACAAGTAGTTTGAGTAGAACTACTGATCTTCATTATCTCCCTGCTTGTTGACATCTTATCATGTATTGTATTATTTCATGATTGCTAAACATTTGATTCTTTTTAATGTTCTCATCAGTTAACCCTTAGAACCCTAAGCTGTTTTTAGGGCATTTTCACTACCTTTATTCATAAGGATTTATTCTGGTCATTGTAAGTGCCACACACATATATTATATATTGTTTTTTTCAGGAGAGTTTAGGCTATTTAGATCTGCCATCATTTCATGTATTAATACTAGCATTGATTTTATTTTGATTTTTAAAGAATTAAAATATAAAAAGTGTATTATAAAAATTCTTATATTTCGACATGTATCTCACCACTGCAAGCTCACAGCTCTACATGCATTTCATGTGTGTGTAGGGCAGACTGTCCTGAATCGGGCAATATAATTGCCATGTTGGAGGTATACTCTGGGGCTGAGCAATTTACAGAAATATTTGCTGTGTGATTTACGGAAATAAATGCCATTTTTTATTTAGTGATGAAAAATGACCTTTCTGCGCTCCATATCTGTGACACGAACTGATCTGACCTGACTTGACCCGAGGTTGCGTGTTAGCCTGCGTGCCTGTGTGTATGCAGTCATAATAATTCTCAACTCTTTACTGCATTGCCATGAACAAAGTAAAGGCAAAAAAGGTGTTTATTTGTTGAACAAATTGGGATGCAATGTGAGCCTTGAATTGGATGCCATGCAGGAATTTGCTAGGATCTCAAAACCGGAATATGAACATGCTTTGCCATAGAGAAACACATGATAGCATTGGATTATAAACATGCTTTGCCACAAGAACAGACAAAAACGTGGGGTAAGTCCAGCTATATGAAGTTATTATTTTGCTGTCACTTCGTCTGTTTTATAACCCAGAAGGATGTGCATGCGTGGCATATCTATGCGATCACGGGTCCGCGAGTAATTCAAACGAGAGTAAAGAGTGTGCAGCATTGGTTTGTGTACATGACGTTATTATTTTGCAGTCACTTCGTCTGATTTTATAAGCCAGAAGGATCGATAAACATGGTACCAATGGATAGCCCTGTGCCCCCTCTTTCATCTGATATGCTTGCCATATCGATGCGATCACGGGTCCGCGAGTAATTCAAACTAGAGTAATGTGTGTGCAGGTGAATGCAGAGAAGTATAGACTGTAAATATGATGCAATTTGATTTAATTTCATGATTTTTTTTAATTTTCATACTTGATCGTACAGACAAGTGTGTAGTCTCGTTGGAAAGCCCCACTTCTGCTCTGTCGTGCAATAAATGTTTCATCTCGCTGCGATGAACCGTTCCGGAGCAATGTAACAGAGAAGAAAGGGTGTGTTTTTTGACGCACTTTGCGTCAATCGGGTTCTAAGGGTTAACTTCAATCAACTATGTATGTAGACTATGCCATTCAGTTGTGGACGTTCGTAAATTGCGGTAGGGGCGGAGAAAGGCAGAGAAAAGCGCAGATTACCCAATGAAGTGAAAGTTTGATAAATACCACGTATCACAGCGTTCGCTATCTGCGGTTTGTCCATGGCACTGATAACGCTACGTTCGCAAATGTAGGTACATCTGACCCACAGTCTCTCTCTCTCTCTTTCTGTGTCTCTCTCTCTCTCTCTCACACACACACATACAGTCTATCTCTCTCTCTCTCTCTCTCTCACACACACACACACACACACACAGATTCTCTTTCTTTCTCTCTGTCTCTCTCTTTCTCTCTCTCTCACACACACACACACACACACACACACATACACAGATTCTATCTCTCTCTCACACACACACACACACATACACACAGTCTCTCTCACCTTCCTCCCTCATCTGTTCGTACTTCCTCCTGGCGATGTACTTCCTGTAGGCCTTCTGAATGGTGCGGGCGAATGTGTCGAACTTCCTCTCACGCATCTCCTCCAGGAGGAACAGCTGGTGGGAATCAAGAGAGAGTCCCTCCATAAGTCCGTCACTATCTGCCCCCCGTGAGTCCGTCACTATATCTGCCCTCCGTGAACCCGTCATTATATCTGCCCTCCACTATATCTGCCCCCCGTGAGTCCGTCACTATCTGCCCTCCGTGAATATGTCACTATATCTGCCCTCCGTGAACCCGTCATTATATCTGCCCTCTGTGAGTCCGTCACTATATCTGCCCTCCGTGAGTCCGTCACTATATCTGCCCTCTGTGAGTCCGTCACTATATCTGCCCTCTGTGAGTATGTCACTATATCTGCCCTCCGTGAGTATGTCACTATATCTGCCCTCCGTGAGTATGTCACTATATCTGCCCTCCGTGAGTCCGTCACTATATCTGCCCTCCGTGAGTATGTCACTATATCTGCCCTCCGTGAGTATGTCACTATATCTGCCCTCTGTGAGTCCGTCACTATATCTGCCCTCCGTGAGTATGTCACTATATCTGCCCTCTGTGAGTCCGTCACTATATCTGCCCTCCGTGAGTATGTCACTATATCTGCCCTCTGTGAGTCCGTCACTATATCTGCCCTCCGTGAGTATGTCACTATATCTGCCCTCTGTGAGTCCGTCACTATATCTGCCCTCCGTGAGTATGTCACTATATCTGCCCTCTGTGAGTCCGTCACTATATCTGCCCTCCGTGAGTATGTCACTATATCTGCCCTCCGTGAGTATGTCACTATATCTGCCCTCCGTGAGTATGTCACTATATCTGCCCTCCGTGAGTCCGTCACTATCTGTAGCTACTGCTGCTAACATCTCAACCATGATAACTGTTTCCTGTTATTACGACGGGCAACAGCTCAACAGTTTCCGCTGATTCTACACTTCTGTCCACTGTACACTGACGGTACAGATAAGATGTATCTGATTCTACAGACACTGACGGTACAGATAAGATGTATCTGATTTTACAGACACTGACTGTACAGATAAGATGTATCTGATTTTACAGTTTTTCTCTGTGGAACCCAAACCTGTGATAATATATGTATTTTAAACCTGTGATAATATATGTATTTTAAACCTGTGATAATATATGTATTTTAAACCTGTGATAATATATGTATTTTAATTGTTTTCTCTGTGGAACCCAAATCTTATACCATGTGACGTTGGTGTTGTCATCTACTCCATCTACGTGTTGAGTCTCTGTCTACTGAGCTTTGGCTCAGATCTGGCACCTGTCCAATAGCTGTGTGATTCGTACCGATTCGGGGTTCTTGACGAACACTTTGGAGCGGCCCATCTGGTACTGGTCAGTGTCCATGTTGACGGAGCGCAGAAGGTGGAGTACGCCGTCCTCCTCTCGCCCACGCCAGCCCGGCCATGTCTCTGCCGTCAGGATGGCGTACCTGCAGTGTACACACACACACACACACACACACAGCTGGGATTACACACGGGGACTACAGCACGCACACATACCTCAAACACACAGTCTTTATCATACTCAGGGCAAATACAACCAGAATTATACACACATACCTCACACACACACACACACACACACCTCACGCACACACCATTAACACACAGCTGGAATTATCAGACTACATACACACAGCAACATATACACCACAAACACACAGAAGACATAACACACAGAAGACACACACACACACACACACACACACACACACACACACACACACACACACACACACACATGGTTAACACCATCACCCTCAGAGGAATATTACAACCAGCATCAATTTGCAAGCACACCTGTTCATCCCAACCACACAGACCACATCCCATGCCAAGCAACCTGGAACCCAATCACCACATACACACACATACATACACACACACCACACACATACACACACACCACACAAGGAAATCCCACACCACACATAACAAACATTCAGCACACACACACACACACACACACACACGCACACGAACACACACAAGAAAATCCCACACCACACATAACAAACATTCAGCACACACACACACACGCACACACACACAAGGAAATACCACGCCACAAATAATAAACATTCAGCACACACACACACACACACGGCACACGCACACACACACACACGCACACAAGGAAATCCCACGCCACACATAACAAACATTCAGCACACACACACACACACACACACACACGCGCACACACACAAGGAAATCCCACGCCACACATAACAAGCAGGGAGACCTGCTGCAGCTAGTGAAGAAACACACCTGCAGGCATCACAGTGCATGACATAGACTGAGGATGTTCATGCTTACTTGTGTGTGTGTGTGTGTAAGCCTTACTTGTGTGTGTGTGTAAGCCTTACTTGTGTGTGTGTGTGTAAGCACATGTCTATGCAAACTGTGGTCCAGGATTTGAGTCATTTAAAAAACACAGATGACATCTACACATTGGTCCAGTGCAGTCCTGTGATGTAGCCTGATGTCCCTGTGATGTAGCCTGATGTAGCCTGATGTCCCTGTGATGTAGCCTGATGTAGCCTGATGTCCCTGTGTCAAGTTCTCTCTGTCTTTAATCTTTAAAGCACACTCAGCAGAAGTTCTATCAACACAGCTTGTGTGTATGCAGAAATGTCCACACAATCGGTCTAGTGGTCCAGGATTCAGTAATGAAAGCCACACAGATGATCCCTACAGATTGACCTCTGAAGCCCAGTAAGCAGAGGCTCTGTCACCGTGCTGGACAGGGTGGAACTCACCTCTGAGGCTCCACACACACACACACACACACACACACACACACACACACACACACACACACACACACACACACACACACACGCTGGTCTGGACGGGGGGGAACTCACCTCTGGAGGAACTTGTTGAAGACTCTGCGGTAGGCGAACCCTGCCCGTCTCACCCTGATGTTCTCGCGTAAGCCCAGGTACTCCACCTGATGCTTCGCCCTGTGGGCACACACACCTGCTCAGTCATGGGCTGCACCCAACACCAAACACACACACCTGCTCAGTCATGGGCTGCACTCAACACCAAACACACACACCTGCACACCTGCTCAGTCATGGGCTGCACTCTACACCAAACACACACACCTGCTCAGTCATGGGCTGCACTCAACACCAAACACACACACCTGCACACCTGCTCAGTCATGGGCTGCACTCTACACCAAACACACACACCTGCTCAGTCATGGGCTGCACTCAACACCAAACACACACACCTGCACACCTGCTCAGTCATGGGCTGCACTCTACACCAAACACACACACCTGCTCAGTCATGGGCTGCACTCAACACCAAACACACACACCTGCACACCTGCTCAGTCATGGGCTGCACTCTACACCAAACACACACACGTGCTTCTGCACCTGATACGCTACAGACCTCATCAGAACCAGTTCTGCTCATGATCCACTCTTTTCAGATCCAGTGTTGAAGACCAGAATAAATTAACGAGAGCAGTGAACTGGCCGTAGTACTTGGACACAAACCTTACAATTTAATCATCTCCATCCTGGACATCCCAGAAGGTTTTCATTAGAGCTATGCACATCCAACTATGCTATTTTACAGAGAGAGAAAGAGTGCGGGATTCAGAAAGAGAGAGAAAGAGATGGACAGAGAGAGAGAGATGAAGAGAGATAGAGCAAAGAGGGAGATGTAGAAAGAGAGAGAGATGGACAGAAAGAGAGAGAGAGAGATGGACAGAGAGAGAGAGATGGAGAGAGATAGAGCAAAGAGGGAGATGTAGAAAGAGAGAGAGAGAGATGGACAGAGAGAGAGAGATGGAGAGAGAGATAGAGCAAAGAGGGAGATGTAGAAAGAGAGAGAGAGAGATGGACAGAGAGAGAGAGAGATGGACAGAGAGAGAGATGGAGAGAGAGATAGAGCAAAGAGGGAGATGTAGAAAGAGAGAGAGAGAGATGGACAGAGAGAGAGAGAGAGAGATGGAGAGAGAGAGATGGAGAGAGAGATAGAGCAAAGAGGGAGATGTAGAAAGAGAGAGAGAGAGATGGACAGAGAGAGAGAGGGAGAGATGGAGAGAGAGATAGAGCAAAGAGGGAGATGTAGAAAGAGAGAGAGAGAGAGAGAGAGAGAGAGAGATGGACAGAGAAAGAGAGATGGAGAGAGAGATAGAGCAAAGAGGGAGATGTAGAAAGAGAGAGAGAGATAGACAGAGAGAGAGAGAGGGAGAGATGGAGAGAGAGATAGAGCAAAGAGGGAGATGTAGAAAGAGAGAGAGAGATGGACAGAGAGAGAGAGGGAGAGATGGAGAGAGAGAGAGCAAAGAGGGAGATGTAGAAAGAGAGAGAGAGAGAGAGAGAGATGGACAGAGAGAGAGAGAGATAGAGCAAAGAGGGAGATGTAGAAAGAGAGAGAGAGAGAGAGAGAGAGAGAGAGAGATGGACAGAGAGAGAGAGAGGAACAGACAGATGGATCACAGACAGAGAGATGCTCACCGGCTCTCCTCCCAGTCTTTGGGCCTCTTGGTCTCGTTGGGCTTGATGCAGCGGATGTAGTGGGGCGTACACTTCATCAGCGTGTTCACCAGGTCATTGGCCTGTTTCTGTGGGCAGCACAACACACAAGCACAGGGGTCAGCCTGGCAACACACACTACAGAGCTTTTACTGATCTGGACATCAGTAGAGCTGGACCAGAGCAAGCCCTGATATAGAGCTGGTGTCTAGGCAACAGAACAGAGCCATCTCTGAGATAGAGCTGTTGTCTGGGCAACAGTAGAGCTAGACCAGAGCCAGTCCTGACATAGAGCTGGAGGAGAAATCCGGCGATTTTTCACATAGATCTCCGTTTCTCGAGCCAGCTACAGCGCTACACTCTGGGGGCATGAACATGGGGGCTCATGAACATGCCCCCAGAGTGTAGCACTGTAGCTCATGAACATGCCCCCAGAGTGTAGCACTGTAGCTGCTCATGAACATGCCCCCAGAGTGTAGCGCTGTAGCTCATGAACATGCCCCAGAGTGTAGCACTGTAGCTGCTCATGAACATGCCCCCAGAGTGTAGCACTGTAGCTGAACATGGGGGCTCATTAACATGCCCCCAGAGTGTAGCAGCAACGCAAGCTCGGTAAAACCAATTGTTTTAAAACATTTTGTACAGACAGTACTTGTGACCTCGAGAAATGGAGATCTGTGTGAAAAAATTGGCAGATTTCTCCTTTAAGCTCAGATAAAGCACAGGTAAGACTCGTCCTTCAAGTAACTTACCCTAATCTTAGAACTAGCAGTGGTGGGTCGGCTCTTTTTGTCCGTGTTGAGGTTCTCTGGGAAGAGGCTGCAGATGAAGTCACTGAAGGATCAAGACACAGCAGGTTAACTCCACCTCTTCAATACACTTGAGAAGAATAAACACAGATATGACTCACCATCATGTGATCCAGTAGGCCTTCATGGTGATATTTAAAGATTATTTATTGGTCGTGGTCATAGCATTTAAATGCAGTGAGAATATTTAATAGTAGTGATAGTATGTAGTATGTACTGTATAGTAAGAGTATTTAAAGGAACCGTATGTAAGAAAAATATTTCAATTAATCATAAAATGGCCCTGATATGTCACTAGACATTAAGAAATCATGTTCATTTCAAACACTTATATCACTGACAACAGTAGTCCAGCCAGGATATTGTCATTTAAAAAGTGAAGTTGCAGCCCTCAACTGTTGTTGATGTTGTGTTTTGTCATGTCATGTTGTGTTTTGGCCTGATGCGCCACCCTCCACCTATCTACTAATCACGAAGTCAGTAGTGTTTCGCCATCCGCGTTGGCAACCTCGAGTCAGGGGGGAGGGGGAGGGGATACACCGCTCTTCAGTATTTTGAAAGTGATTGCAGTACCAGTTTTGGCCACAATCTTACATATGGTTCCTTTAATGACAACTAGAGTATTTAATATCTGAGTGGAATGTAAGTGATATACAGTATAATGTCTAAAAGATCTTTTAAATGCAGTGATAGTGTTTAATGCTAGAGATTGTGTTTAATGCAGTGATGGTGTTTAATGCAGTGATGGTGTTTAATGCAATGATGGTGTTTAATGCAGTGATGGTGTTTAATGCAGTGATGGTGCTTAATGCTGGTGATGGTGTTAAATGCAATGATGGTGTTTAATGCAGTGATGGTGTTTAATGCAGTGATGGTGCTTAATGCTGGTGATGGTGTTTAATGCAGTGATGGTGTTTAATGCTAGTGATGGTGTTTAATGCAGTGATGGTGTTTAATGCTAGTGATGGTGTTTAATGCAGTGATGGTGTTTAATGCAGTGATGGTGTTTAATGCTAGTGATGGTGTTTAATGCTAGTGATGGTGTTTGATGCAGTGATGGTGTTTAATGCTAGTGATGGTGTTTAATGCAGTGATGGTGTTTAATGCTAGTGATGGTGTTTAATGCTAGTGATGGTGTTTAATGCAGTGATGGTGTTTAATGCTAGTGATGGTGTTTAATGCTAGTGATGGTGTTTAGTGCAGTGATGGTGTTTAATGCTAGTGATGGTGTTTAATGCTAGTGATGGTGTTTAATGCTAGTGATGGTGTTTAATGCAGTGATGGTGTTTAATGCTAGTGATGGTGTTTAATGCTAGTGATGGTGTTTAATGCTAGTGATGGTGTTTAATGCAGTGATGGTGTTTAATGCTAGTGATGGGGTTTAATGCTAGTGATGGTGTTTAATGCTGGTGATGGTGTTTAATGCTAGTGATGGTGTTTAATGCTGGTGATGGTGTTTAATGCTGGTGATGGTGTTTAATGCTAGTGATGGTGTTTAATGCTAGTGATGGTGTTTAATGCTAGTGATGGTGTTTAATGCTAGTGAAAGTATTGAGAGTCTCTGAGGACACTCACTGTGTGCTGCTCTGCATGAGTTCAATGAGGTCAGGGAAGAGGACGTCTCGGTTTCTCTCGCAGAATCCGTTTATGTCGTAGGACACCTGAGCACACGAGACAACAGCATTCATCAGACCGTTAAAACCCTTTCCAAACACTTCTAATAAGAGGCTCAATTAAAGGCAAATAATCTTTTAAATTGCTTTATGGCTTTATATGTAGATGGGATTACATACTGCAGTTATTATACATTGCTCTTAATCAGGTTTATATGGAAAATACTTACAATCTATTACAGTGTACTTTTACAAAACCTCAAACGAATAAACATACATATGAACAAATAAATAAATCTAATGCTTAAAGACATCAAATAAATCTAATGCTTAAATACATCAAATAAATGTAATGCTTAAAGACATCAAATAAATGTAATGCTTAAAGACATCAAATAAATATAATGCTTTAAGACATCAAATAAATCTAATGCTTAAAGACATCAAGTGATTTGCATTGCTGATGAAGCACACTGCAGTAGTGCTGTAGTACTAATTGCTGATGAAGCACACTGCAGTACTGCTGTTGAGCCACAGGTGGCGAGTGCTCACCTTGCCGGCGTAGTGGTGGATGACAAAGCCAGCGTTCCAGTTGTTGAAGTGCTCGTGCGTTCCCACGGCGCCCGACAGTTTCTGCAGCAGCGTGCCGTCTGCTCCATCCCCTTTGGCGTGCAACGTGGCACACACGTCGTCCAGAACACTCATGATGCCCGGAGGGTTCTAGAACAGAGGCGTCAGCCCGAGGACATGAGGAGACGTGCAGAGGGCAAGTTGGTTAGCCAAAACAGGAAGTCCTAGACGTCACTAGGAGACCACTAATGAGATGAGACGTCACTAAGAGACCACTAAAAGTGCCTCATATGAGATGAGAACGTCACTAAGAGACCTCTAAAGGAGCCTCATATGAGATGAGATGAGACATCACTAAGAGACCTCTGAAGGAGCCTCATATGAGATGAGATGAGACGTCACTAAGAGACCTCTAAAGGAGCCTCATATGAGATGAGATGAGACGTCACTAAGAGACTTCTAAAGGTGCCTCATATGAGATGAGATGAGAC
>NW_027468576.1:39094024-39104024 GCF_046254945.1 Alosa pseudoharengus | reverse complement strand
ATAAACCAATCAGGGAGTCATCTCACATTCCCTTTAACAACAGGCACGCTTGTTCCATAGCTGATTGCTATTATGGTGGCGTATTTGCCTGGCGCAGCCAGGAGCGTTCACAGCGCTATAATTTTACTGTTTACGGTCAGCTATTGATTTTTCGTCTTGACAAAATGTAATACAGAATTGTCACAAAGACATACTTTCCGATGTTTTGGGATCACTCTCACTGAATCACGAGATTATAAATGCATGGTGATATTTTTGCTATGTACAATGTAATCTAACATTACCTCTCTATAGACAATGCATATCTTCTGTCAGTTAATCTCTTCTCTCCCGTGCTGCCGCTGGGGCATTTGGGTTAAATGGCATCGGCATGCAATTCAACATCACGTCTCCTTAAGTCATCTAATATTTCCTAATTTATGTCATCAACACATCCGTGATTCGTGAAAATGTGTACGCTAGATGTATGCCTATTTTTTCACATCTTAATGGACACCACACTGATTTCCCTCAAGTGGTAATATTTTTCTTTGAAATTATGTATGGTTTACCGAAATGGGAACTACTTTGTATAGATGAATGGAGCGAAGTGTGCGTTGCACAGCACAGGCGGCCTGTGAGAAACAGTTTCCAAGTTGACCTAACTTTCAACTCTGCACAGTATCCCATTAACTGCATGACAGTAGGCTATATTTAAGTAGAGTTTGTAAACACTTTATCGTCAACTTAATGCACGCACAACATTCGTTTGAGCAGGAGAGAGAATAACAATGAATGGGTGCAGCAACTATAGAAATTGTAGCCATACTTGCTGCTTTCTTGTACTATTTGCTGGTTAACAGCACATAAAAGCTGATTTAAGCTAATTCACTAACTCAAGACTTTAAGGCCATCATGGATATAAAACGTTTTTTGAAAATAACGAAAGGATGGAGGGAACATAACAAAGCTTGGAGTTATTTCAGATGGGCTACAAGGTAGGCAAAATTGTGGTGCTTAAAACCTTAGCGCAGCTGGAATAATAGGCTGATGTTAAAGCACACGCGATGTTTAAAGCCATACACAACGGTAAATTGGAACAAAACTAAAGATAACTTTAGCCTTTATAGGGCTGTATAAAGTTGTCCAAATTAATAGGTCATAATTAGGCGTTGTTGTTGTAAAGATATTGCACGTAGATGTTGTACTATAGGCTACTACATTTTTAGGTCACCAATGCACGAACAAAACCGGGAAATGGACAAATATTATCAAGGCTTTGAATGTTTCCGTCTGTGCACGGGGGTGTCTGTAGATTGGTGTGCAACGCATTCATGCATGCAGGCCTGTGGTCATGCATGCGCCCTTAAAATAGCATCTGCATTTGCGCCACAGACTTTAGACCAGGGAGTTCTTGGTCTGTGGCGGAATTGTTTTCTGAAACTGCAAAATATCAACAGTGAACGTTTGCGCCGGAACACGGCCCGTCTTTTCGCTGAACCGCCCCGGTGGGCGCAATCGAATTCCCGAATTTACAGGCACGTACCTGTGGAGGGAAAATTCAATATGCGCTGACTGCAAAATAGGAAAGACAAAAGCGCGAGTATACAAAGTCAATTGCGCTGGGACGCACGATATAGCCCTATGTGTTGAATTTAGCTTATTGGCACAGTGTCATGGGCAAGACTTCAGGAGAGAACAGGTGGGAAATGCAGTACACACACACACACATCACACACACACACACACACACACACACACCACACGCACGCACGCACGCAGGCAGGCACGCACGCACGCACACACACCACACACACACACACACCACGCACGCTAGAGGGAGAGGCCCACATGCAGTGCACACAGAAGCTCATTTTGGGTCAGAGCCAGTCCAATCTAGACCTGTGCGAGATTTAGATTGAGGCTAGATCTGTTCTAGACCTGTGCTGGATCCATATCAGGGTCAGATCTGGTCTAGACCTGTGCCAGGTTTGGGTGAAAGATTCAACTTGCCATGGTCTCCTGGAAGTCTTTGCTGTCGTTGGTGCCGTCCACTTTGTATGTGCCAGACTGGTTTAGGTAGCTGTAGTAGTCAGGAGTCATGATGCCCAGGGCCTCTCTTTGGTCAGGGGCAGCCCCCTCCAGCATCTGCAGGAACACACACACACACACACACACACACACACACACACACACACACACACACACTCACGCACACACACGTGCACACACACACACACACACACACACAGAAATTCCCACACACACACACACACACACACGCTTCATAACTTATAAATGAAATTTAATGAGTAAGTGTATGTACACATGGATGTGTGTGTGTAACTGTGTGTTTGTGTGTGTAAGGTATGCACGTGTGTGTGGGTGTGCGTGTGAATGTACATGTGTGTGTGTGTCTGCACATGTGTGTGTGTGTGTGTGTGTGATATGACTCTGACCTGGTAGAAGACGTGAAAGTTCCTTTCGCTCTCGTTCTGGCTGACCACTCTGGACTTCTCCAAGAGGAAGTTAGAGATCTTACCCCCGTCCGGCTCTCCTCCTCTGCTGAACTGGATCTCAAAGTATTTACCCTGCCAACACACACACATACACACACGCACGCACACACACACACACACGCACGCACGCATGCACGCACGCACGCACGCACGCACGCACGCACGCACACACACACACACACACACAGACACACGCATGCACACACACGCACGCACACACACACAGACACACGCACGCACACACACACACACACACACAGACACACGCACGCACACACACACACACACAAACACACACACACACACACACCATTGATTTCAACCATTTATTATCCAAGAATCACTGCACATCCTAGCATCTAGTACATGTTTTCACTCAGAACTCAGAACTCAGAACTCGGAAGAGGTTTTAGTCGTAGTGATGGAACAGGCGCCTTTGGAACCAGATATGCATCAGTCTGGAGCCGGTCATGGTGGAATCTGTTCCCGTTCCTGTTCCTGTTTTGCTATCTGGTAAACCACCTGGGTTCCGCCTGGGTTCTGCAGATCTGACTTTGCCGTGAGAGAACGTGGGCCAGTATGAATAGAGACTTACGAAGCGACTGGAGTTGTTGTTCCGGACTGTCTTCGCACACATGCACGCACGCACACACACGCACGCACGCACACACGTGGGCCAGTATGAATAGAGACTTACGAATCGACTGGAGTTGTTGTTCCGGACTGTCTTTGCATTCCCAAAAGCCTCCAGAAGTGGGTTGGACTGTAGAATGATGTCTTTCACATGCTAAGAAACACACAGTAGTAAGCGAGCATGCACACACACACAAACACACACACACACACACACACACACACACACACTCATTTTACTAAAAAGATTTCTACATTAACAAGAAATGATTCCATTCATAAATCAACCTTATGTTTTCCTGCTGAAGAGAAGCATTAGGACTCTGTTTTACCTGTACTTTCCAGTCAGTGTGTGTGTGTGTGTGTGTGTGTGTTTTACCTGTACGTTGCAGTCATTGTGTTTGTGTATGTGTGTGTGTGTGTGTGTGTGTGTGTGTGTGTTTTACCTGTACTTTACAGTCATTGTGAGTGTTAGCCCAGTTAAATGGGCTTCCCTTTTACCCTGGCCTGGTGTGTGTGTGTGTGTGTGTGTGTTTTACCTGTACTTTACAGTCATTGTGTTTGTGTTTGTGTATGTGTGTGTGTGTGTGTGTGTGTGTTTTACCTGTACTTTTGGTCCTCCTCCAGACACCTTAGAGATGTATCCCATAATATATTTAGCGGCAACCGTCTTTCCAGCTCCACTTTCCCCACTGGAGTCATCACACAAACAAACAAGTTAAAACATGCCCCAATACACACACACACACTATGCACACACATACACACACACACACACACTATGCACACACATACACACACACACTCACACGCTCACACAGACACACACACACTATATACACACACATACACACACACTCACACACATACACACACTATGCACACACACACACACACACACACACTCTACACACATATACACACACACTCACACAGACACACACATACACATACACACACACACGCACACACACACTCACACAAACACACACTATACACACACACACACGCACGCACGCAGGAACGCACACACGCACACACACTCAAACACACAGGCACACACACACACATTCACACGCACACACACACAGGCAAACACACACACACACAGGCAGGCACACACACTATACACACACACACACACACATACACTAAACACACACACTCACACCCACCCACACACTATACACACACACACACCCTCACACACACACACTCCCACCCACACACACACACACACACACACACGCTTTTCATCTTAGCCCACGCCCCAGAGGCACACACAGGGTCAGAGGGCACACACAGCCTGCAGAAGGTGGGAAACCGCAAAGCCAGCTTACAAAGAGAAGAGCGGCCGCTTGTGACAGAGGTGTGGTGTGTGTGTGTGTGTGTGTGTGTGTGTGTGTGAGAGAGATTCAGTTAGGAAGGAAACTAACTGCTTTAGGAAGCTGACTACAGGGGAAGAAGGTGCAGTTTCACAGAGGCACAAATCTCACCCAATCTCACCTCAGGGTTGGACCTGCTGGTAAACATGTAAACAAGAGGAGCTCACCTGATGATGACACACTGGTTCTCGCTGTCAATCATCATGTTCCTGTACATGTTGTCAGTGAGAGCATAGATATGGGGCGGGTTTTCATACTGGGCCTAGGGGATAAAAACAAAGGGCTGTATTTTGCACACTGGCGCACGTAAAACTCGTTTTCCACCCGCGCAAACTTTAATTCGGTATTTTGCACGTTTATTTTTTAAACAATGCGCCCAGGGGTGTGGCAATTAACAACCTAGGGAGTGGCCTGGCGCATAAAAATCGCTATTGTACACCTGGTCAGAAGTCTATGGCAAGTTGTTTATATGTTATTTTAAGAGCACATTGTCAACAGTCATATTGGCAGGTGCACGCACCATCCTTCTATCATTCATGAACGCACACCAGCGCACGTCCATGCAAAACATTACAAATTGCACGATTACAATGGGAAACATAATTAGAATAAAGATATTACGAAATACTGTACAACTCAAGATGAGTAGTTATTCACCATCATTTGCAAATTGGTAATGACGGTTGAAAGTGATTAGGGGAGAGGCGAGAGACACGTATGGAGCACAGCTGAAGACGCACTGTCACGACATATAAGCAACTCCTCTGCAGGATAAATGTTTTTTTATTCAGTCATTTGAGCAATATTAGGGTAAGTGTTGCTTTTTCCAGCCTATGTTTTCGATGGTAACATTGTCAGTCAATAGTGAAAGCAACTGCATATAACTGTCTTGTCGTTGACTGACACCATGGTGAAGTTAGTTTCAAAGAGTTCAAATAATAGAGTGCAAATGCGTGAAGGCTATGCTAGGTGTAGTGGAATGACTATTAATATACTATTATATAGTAACTATTATATACTAAATATAAAACTATTATATATTCCATACGGTCTCGCAAGCAGCCTCCTTAAAATGCGCTGTTGAATGTCAAAATACTGATGCATTTATTTGACATCTCGCTTTACGCCGCTAAAGGCAATAGCAGATGTCATTCTCATTGGTTTAAAATGATGTTACGTCCCAAACACACCCCCATGACTGATTAAGAAACCTAGGAACACCTTGTTGCGCCATGCGCTCCACGTTTGATAACGAAAACCCTCCCAATGTGGACTGGACATCCTACTAAATTTGAATAAGCTTCTGACGAGAGACCATGCGCTTTAGACTGTCATGATAGGGCCCAAAGAGTACATCAGTGTGTGTGTGTGTGTGTGCATGCATGCTGGTGTGCGTGTGTGTGTCTGTGTGTGTATGTGTGAGTGTGTGTGTCTGTGTGTGTGTGTGTCTGCGTGTGTGTGTGCATGCGTGCTGGTGTGCGTGTGTGTCTGTGTGTGCGTGTGTGTGTGTGAGTGTGTGTGCATGCGTGTTGGTGTGCGTGTGTGTGTGTGTGTGTGTGTTAGCTTGCACCCAACGGAGGGATCATTACAGTTTTTCTCAGTCGCTTTGGTGCATTTGTCGAATCATCATTAACATTTTGCACAACAGCCATTTGCCATTGTTTATGTCAAGATAGTCATAATAGTTTTGTCTTGTTTATTCTGTAAGTATTTTCTAATGAACAATGTGCAAGGCAGCACTATTTTCTATTTCAAAACTACACTGAGCATTGAGAATAGCCAGACGGCTGAAACGTCTGCTCTTGCTCTTAAAATTAAATGGAAAAACTATTTTGGTAGACTTTGTTTAAGTCAATTATTTCAGTGTGCGAACTACTCCTCTCTCTCTCTTCAACTCTTAGTTTAAACGCACCTGGTTAAAACTCTAGATCATCTGAGCGCAACAATACTCCCCTGCATCAAAACTACAAAGTTACACATTATTGTGTGTCGACGGGGTTGATTGCTAGACAGTGGATATGTTTAAAAGTTTTTTCTGTTGACACACATTGTGACAGTATAAAGAAAAAAAAGGCTTTTACAGCATTGTGAACAAAACAGAAGACATTTGTACAAAATCAGTTACATGGATGTACTTGGGGCAGCCGTGGCCTACTTGTTAGCACTTCGGACTTGTAACCGGAGGGTTGCCGGTTCGAACCCCGACCAGTAGGCACGGCTGAAGTGCCCTTGAGCAAGGCATCTAACCCCTCACTGCTCCCCGAGCGCCGCTGTTGTTGCAGGCAGCTCACTGCGCCGGGATTAGTGTGTGCTTCACCTCACTGTGTGCTCACTGTGTGCTGAGTGTGTTTCACTAATTTACGGATTGGGATAAATGCAGAGACCAAATTTCCCTCACGGGATCAAAAGAGTATATATACTTATACTTACTTACTTATACTAAAGCGTTGCTATTTGTTCAACATGGGGAGAAGCTGCCTTAATGATGTGCACAAGTGATAAGAGTATATGGAGTGTAAACAAACAGTTTTGAGAATTTCAATTCTGATCTGAGAAATGCGCCAAAGCAACTGAGAAAAACTGTAATCTGCCCAGGGCCGCGCTGACAAGCTGTCAAATAAACTTTGCACACCCATGGACGTGCCAATGAGAAAGATAAACTTTGCACACCCATGGGCGTGCAAATGAGAAAGATAAACTTTGCACACCCATGGGCGTGCCAATGAGAAAGATAAACTTTGCACACCCATGGGCGTGCAAATGAGAAAGATAGCGGCCAGGCGCATTATCAAAAAATCGCTACGCCACTAAAAATTATAACGCCACTGACCAAGACAAACCTGGTCTGAGGAAGTGAAAGGTGCATGTAATGTACAGCTATTTTGAGGGCGCCCTGTCAGCCTGTTAGCGAGCCCTTAGCAACGAGTCCCAAGCAACAACTGGTCTGCTTAGATGAATATCCTGATTTTTATTCAGTCATTCGAATATTATTCGAGCTTTTTTCAGGGTATGTTTTCTATTGCAATCCCTTGTCAGTCAATAGTAAAAGTAAACAACTACAACAAGTGTAAGACTTTATTTTGCTGTTGTCTATGAGTTCAAATACTTGGCGTGTGCAGAGTTCATGTAGGCTACTCTGCTTGTCACACACACACACACACACACACACACACACAGATTCATGTAGGCTATACTCTGCCTGTCACACACACACACACACACACACACACACACACACACAGATTCATGTAGGCTATACTCTGCCTGTCACACACACACGTTTTAGTAAAGCGAGCTTTAGTGGAATCCTTCTGCAGAGGTGCACTCACTCGGTCAAAATGCGAACACCCTGTTTGATGCTGCGTTCCTTGCTCTTAAAGGGAATGACTGATGTCTTTCTCATTGGTTTAATGGATGTTATGCCCAAAACACACCCCTGATTGATTAATTAAGAAGCATAAGAACAACCCTTTTTAACCATGTGCCTGGCACCGAGACAATTTTCCGGCTGTTAAAATAGCGAATGTGAATTTGACATGCCCTTAATATTCATCCGCATCGCATTTCAGACTATGCGTTATAGATCGCTAAAATAGAGCCCTTCGAGTTTTCAGAATCTATTGATGCTGTGTTCATTCTGAGCCACTTTTGGGCCAACTTTCTCCACAGTTGCCTCCACATGTGAAAGTAGATCTGTTCACACTCAAGTTGGTTGTTGGAGACTAACACATACACAGATTCACACACACACACACACACACACTGATAGCCTGTGAATATGGAAGTCAGGTGTCTGATGGTGTGTACTTACTGCCCCCTGGTACAGTTCGATCTCCCGGTCAGTGAAGTAAGGCATCTGTTTGAACGGGTTGACTGATATCAACACTGAGCCGATGTATGTCTTGAGATTAAAGTTAAAGAGTTAAAGAGATAGTAGGCTACTTGTTTACTAGTTTGGACTTCCAGGTATTTAAAGGAAGAATCTAATTATTCTTAGCCTGGGTGTTCCCATGCTGCCTTGCGCGCGATTTGATTCACGCTGCTAAGGCAGCCTGGAAACTACCGCCCTAATTTTTGCCTCAGATAGGGAACCAATCACAGAACAGGGGGGAAAGCAAGACGATGATGAGCTATGCACAAACGCATTTGATAGACATCCGTGGCACCTAATAAACGGATCTGGGCATTTTTTTCACATACGAGAAAATGAACGTTTGGTTCCCAGACCACGTCTCATTGAGAAGTGGTGGTGCTAGCCAGGCTAAATTATTCTACTATTCAAACTAAAATATGTTTTTAAAAAGTAAAATTACATTTATTTTACATATTCAAAATATGTAAATGTACTTCAAAACGGATCGTAGGCTAACACAGTGACCCACAACAGTCTATTAGATATCAGGCAAAGTGAGTTGCCATGGTGACCCTGTTTACAGTAGGTGTCTGTGGTAGTGGTTTGTGTGCGGGGAAATGAGGAAGCTTGCAAGTGGTCTTGCAACTGAGTCATATAGAGAAAGAGAATTAGAAGAGAGAGAGGGCTATAGGGTGAGAGAGAGAGAGAGAAAGAGAGGGGCTCGTGTGTGAGAGAGAAGGGGGGGAGAGAGTGAGGGTGAGAGAGAGAGAGAGAGGGCTAGTGGGTGAGAGAGAGGGGGGGAGAGAGAGAGAGAAAGAGAGGGCTAGTGGGTGAGAGAGAGGGGGGGGGGGAGAGTGAGGGTGAGAGAGAGAAAGAGAGGGCTAGTGGGTGAGAGAGAGAGAGAGAGAGAGAGAGAGAAAGAGAGGGCTAGTGGGTGAGAGAGAGAGAAAGAGGCAGAACTAGGCCAATACCCTCTCCTGATAAAAATTCAGAAAAGGGCAAACAAGTTCATCAAACATGTAAGTCTGAGTGACCCAAACTCATTCCACTATAAAGCCCTGAAACACCAAGAGTTGAGCAAAGATAACTCCCCTACCAACCTGGTCTTCAGCCACCCTCCTCCAGAGACATCCAACACTTTAAAGGCCAAATACCAGGCCACATCCACACAAAATGTTTGGATTAACCAAACCCCCCAAAACCTAAAAGACATTTATGACGAATATTGGCAATCTAAAACACAATCCCAAAGCAAAATGCAATGCTATCTGACACTAAACAGGAAATATACACTTGCACATTACCTAACAAAAATAAAAGAGACAAATTTGAGATGCACACTAACGAAATACAGACTCAGTGAACACCGTTTAGCCATAGAAACAGGAAGACACAAAAAGACATGGCTTCCAAAAGACGAGCGTCTATGCCAGCAGTGCAGAGATGATGTTGTTGAAACTGAATTACACTTTTTAACTGAATGCCCAAAATTTGAATCAATTCGCAATAAATACTTCCCAAAAATGAAAGAAAAAATCCCTGATTTCTATGACCTACCAAACCCGAATAAAATACTATACCTATTGGGAGAAGACACAGACAGCTGTATTTCTTCTGCTGCCCAATATATC
>NW_027468576.1:39084024-39091524 GCF_046254945.1 Alosa pseudoharengus | reverse complement strand
GCAGAGGCTAAATGAGCTTAGCATAGCAGAGCACCAAGGGCTAAATGAGCTTAGCATAGCAGAGGTTAAATGAGCTTAGCATAACAGAGACCGGCTTTGGTCTTCACAAGAGCACCAATGGCTAAATGAGCTTAGCATAGTAGAGGATACAAAGATATAGTCGTCCAAGTATCTTTTCTTCAGGTTCTCCACGATGGCATCCTCTGTGATCTTGGAGAGGAGCACCATGTCGTCCACCCCACTCTGTTTGACATTCTGGCTCTGCCAGTGATACTTGCTACCCTGTAGAGATAGAGAACAGGTTACAGACGGTCATGCTTTGACAGGTAGACTCAGGAGAGTTGAGCTGAATGAGCTGCCTGCTACCAGAGCAAGTGTGTCTGAATCAGAACGCAATCTGAACAGAACTCTTTCCTTAAAGGCCTCTGGGTAGAAGTCTGTAGGATTCTGTTCAATTCTGTAGGAATTTTCTTGAATGCAGTGGCGTAACTACCGACGGTGCGGGGCCCAGGAACGGAGGGGGTCCCACCTCCACACCCCGGCATGGGCCCCCCACCGTATTCGGGCCTAACACGCAATATCGTAATTAAGATGAAAATACAATGAAAATGCTTGCACCGAGGCCCAGCACAGCTACGTTACGCCGCTGCTTGAATACACCACATACGTCCACGTTGGCGCTCTTCCATTGGCTTGCATTGTATTGCACTGTACAAAGTACAACACAGTACTATCCGAACAGCATCTGAAGATAACCGTTGACAGACTTGGGCTACCAGTAAGATAAATCATATAAAACCTTCCTAAAGTTTGGTTTCTATGGAGTGAGGATTGTCTCAAAATGATTTAAATATATATAAAAGGATATATATACATATACATACATTTATAAATATCCAAATACAAAATACAAATATAAAAATGTGACATACAAATAAACAAATTTATATAAAATAAACGTGTCTTTGTAAATATATTTTCGAGATTTGAAAATAAATATGCTTGACTTTGTATGTGGAATCTGCATTTGTGAATCTCCTTTTTGCTTTTATGTTGATGACGTAATTTTGAGACATTCCTACTGCACACCAAGATCCACAAATAAATGCCACTAGATTTGAATGCGAAGACACCCTCCACTGAACAACCAGCAGATGGCAGTGTTGTACAACATGTCTGTTATCAATTGATAGCAACTGAATCTTTCCGACGCTGTTTTCCCTAGTTCAGTTCAGTCAAGTGGTCTATGACTAGCAGGATTAACGACATGGAAGACACTGGATTAAATGGATGGGTAAGTAATAACAACTAGCCAGAACGATTTATTTTCGGTTTCGATGTGTGGTGCCGTTTTTAATTTCATACTGTATAAATAAGTCAATTTAGTCAGCATACAGCTGCTAACAGCTGCTAACGTTAACAGCTAGCTAAACAGCTGGTGCCTGTTCAGCTTTGTTGGTGCCTGCACAAAACACATTAAGTTAAGATTTCCCTTAAAATCCGATTTAGGGCCCCCTTAAAATAAAATGTAGTTTTCCCTAAAGTTATTGTCTTGCAACTCAAGTGACAGGCTGTGTTTATGAACAATCAAAATATTTTTTCAATCTTTATTATGGATTAGAATATATTGTTTGGATGCGGTGATCATTTATTTAAAAAAAAACGAAATACGATACAAATGACGAGGCCCCCTGGAGGCAATTGCCTGACCATGCCTAATGGCAGGTCCGCCCCTGACAGTGAACACACAGTGAGGTGAAGCACACTAATCCCGGTGTTCCAGTTTAGATGGTGAGCAGTTTAACTGGTGATATTTGCATAAAATCAGTGAATATTCAACAAGACCCTGCCTACTTCTTAATCTGCTCTGCCTCCGATAGTGCAGGTTTAGGCTACATTTTCACGAAGTGTTTGAAAGTGAGACAATATAACGGATATCGCTGAAAACATCACCAGTGTATGTCTAATACATGTCCGTTTAAGCATTATCCACAAATATGACACATACTGAATGAATGGAAAAAAAATAAAACTAGCGATCTAGCTGGGATTCTAACCACGCATGGACAAGAAAGAGGATCGGATTAGCTTCTATATCGTCTATACCACTACACTACAAGCCGTTGAAATAATTGCAGGATTTGTATGTATATATTGCACTTTTAGTCAAAGTTAACACAGGTTAACATATGTGAGAAATATACGCCCATGTTAACTGGTGTTATCACAATTTAACATGGGCATATGCAAGCCTCAAAACAACAAAGTAGGTTCATCTTTGCCTCACATACCAAAACCTAACTGATGTACAACAAACTGACATGTCTCCACTAACACTTTATTCCGTTTTGGGGGTTAATACTATAAAACACAGTCATGTGCAAAAGTTATCAGAACTTATTGTTATCTTAGTCTCGGTGAAGTTATGCAGTGAGCTGTGATTTGAAGTGATCATATGAATTTTTTTTTTCTGAGTTAGACTTATATTATTTAATTTGTTGGTCCTAATTTGACGACAGAAAATGGTCATCATGGTAGCATATTTATGGATTACAAAACTTTGATGTAGCTACCGAGAGAGTTTGATGACAGATTATGCTGTTTCAGATTCCCACATAGCCTCAATTAGAAAATAGTTTAACCTACTGCTCGTTCAGCAGCCTGTTGCGAAACATTCACGTAGCCTACATGTGTTTGCTATAATAAATATCTTGATCGATTGACAAATAAACTGTCACAAGACAACATAGGCGTACCCATTCATTTAATGGGAACACCATGCTATCATAGAAATGCAAAATAACCAGTGGTGCAACTGGTTAGCAGGGTGGTCTACTGCTAGCTTGCCATTTTAGTGAGCAGTTCGAGGCCCACACGTGATCATTATTTTTGCGCATTATAATCACGATGTATGATCTGACCACAAAAAAAAAACGTCTGAAGTGGGGTCATGCATGCAGTTTGTTGTAACTGTTTTGGTATGTGAGGCAAAATTAATCTGCATTATTCAAGGCTTGCATTCGGTGTCATGTCACCAGTTAACATGGACAGGATATAGACATCCGTGGCACCCAATAAACGGATCTGGGCATTTTTTTCAAATACGAGAAAATGAATGTTTGGTTCCCAGACCACGTCTCATTGAGAAGTGGTGGCGCTAGCCAGGCTATCTTTCCGACACTGTTTTCCCTAGTTCAGTTCAGTCAAGTGGTACAGAGAATGTCTATGACTATAGCAGGATAACGACATGGAAGAAACTGGATTAAATGGATGGGTAAGTAATAACAACTAGCCAGAACGATTTATTATCGATTTATTATCGGTTTCGATGTATAGTGCCGTTTTTAATTTCATAGACTGTATAAATAAGTCCATTTAGCAATATTGACATTAATGGCAGTCTGTCAGATAGCGATTTCAGCTGAGCTGGCTCTCACATTACGTTAACCTAGAAGCTATGTTAACATCTGTAATGTAAGATCTGCAACATCTGTAAAACAGCGAACACGAACACAGCGTCCCATTATTAGGGACCGTTCGTTATTTATAAACGGGGTCACCGGAGGGATTTTGAGTGCTTCAATCAAAAGTTGCATGACCCTCCCCTGCCTGCAAGAAATTTTTCAACGACCCTCCAGCAGTCTTTTCAAAAAAGACATGACCCTCCCCGGCCAATCGTTGATAGGCCTACTTAGCGCTATATGGAGCGCTATGAAAACACATCGACTTAAGCAATCGTTCTAAACTCACCCTCTGCTTTCTGATCTTACACATCACACTTCACCAAGATGGTGGCCATTTCTGTAGATTTACTCACTAACATTGTTGTGGAAACACAATAACTAAATGCACACTTCCTGCAACTGCATTCGTCTACTTGAAATAATTGACTCCTCTAGTAAGTATTCACATGAAATAAAACAATAAAACATTGAGACCATTCAACAAAGCACACTGGGTAATAACAAATTCAACACATGAACTTGTTGCTATGAACTCGTCGCTTCCTCAGTCATTGTAAAGCTGCCGAAGCTGAACATTATCCAAAACTCAATTTCTCAGACGAGCGTCAATTTGGGAGCTTGCTACTTTCTTCTCAAATGACTTGAAAAGACCGTTTGCACAATTTCACAAATAATCACAGGGACCGAAAAATACCTAACATGCCAACTTTTTCCGGGTTTAGGCCTATCATTTTAACTTTTCCTCGCTGTCTTGCCGTTTTAATATTTTCCCGTAGAATATCCCATATTACTGTAATAGGCTACTCTCATAACATTAGTCCTGCATTCTGGCCTGTCTCTGTGTTGTCCTGTTGTTACCCCTTGCCCTTCCAGAGAAACAGATGTATTCAAATCATCATTTTGCTTGCTTGAATGCGAACTCAGTGATGTTAACCTACAGTAGGCCTATTTAAGTTAACGACGTGGTTGTTGTGAGAGCACGATTCATTGGCGCTTGCAGTGTTCGGCCGTAGGCTATGTCTACGTGCGCACCTGCCAGGCTAAGAGCCAAAGAAATCCCCCTGTATATTCACTCCAAGTGGCCTACCATAACTTACCAACTCTAGCCTACACTGTAGTCCATAAACTGGCTAATATGACCAATGTATTTGTATTCTGTATTCTGCTTTATGAAGCAGAATTACGCACTGCTACTTGGAACGTAACACATTTTTGTTGGCAGGAGAGAGAATGACAGCGATTAACAAATTGCACTTGTTGCTGGTTACCAATAAATACTATATATTTTTTTGCAAACAACAAAAACAGAAAGGATGGAGACAGCAAAGCTAGAGATGGGCAGGAACAAGGTCAATTGGTAGAAATGCTTGTCAAAACGTTAGGAGCTGGATGTGTGGATGAATGAAGCACAAGTATGCTTTATAAGCATTCACACTGTTTAAAGTTAGGCTAGGCTACACGGTAAACTACAAGTAAACCAAAGTTAGCTTTTTTAGGGCTGGATAAAGTTGACCAAATGGATATAGGCTGTTAGGCGTGAATAAAGTAGGCTACTTTGTTGCTCCAACCCTTCCAACGTTAATGGGGACGGATGTTGACATTTTCCGTATTTTGCGTGAGAAACCCGGGAAATCTCCCTTATTTTCATTGTTCAATATTGACAGAGCTATGGAACGAAAGAGAACGTTATATGGCGACAGAAATCAACAATCAAACAAGCCACTTTGATTTTTTGCTGTTTTCATTAATACAAAAGATGGGTGACCCCCCCCCCCCTCCTAGACAAAAACAGTTAGGTGACCCTCCCCTCAACAAAGAATAAAAAGACATGACCCTCCCCTATTTTCCTCCGGTGACCCCGTTTATAAATAACGAACGGTCCCTTACAGAAAAAAGTGTGTTTTAGTTTTAGGGTTTTAGTGTGTGTGTGTGTGTGTGTGTGTGGGGGGGGGTTCTCGGAGGGGCCTCGGGATCTTTTGCCTTGGGCCTCAAAGTGTCCAGGGACGCCCTGTGTCCTGAGTGTGTTTCACTAATTCACGGATTGGGATAAATGCAGAGACCAAATTTCCCTCACGGGATCAAAAGAGTATATGTACTTATACATGTACACCAAGCAGAACTGTGCAAAATGAATATCAAGAATCCAAACAGATTTGGGAACTGAGAGAGATGAAGAGTTATAAAGAGTTATAAAGAGAGTTTTATCATCCTGTTGGCTCATTTAGGAGAGCCAGAGAGGCAGAGTATGTCCGCTTCCTCTTTAGCGTTTCTCAGCAGCAGAGGGATATTTAAAGATCACCGTCAGATCAACACACACACACACACACACACACACCACTGTGTTCTCTCTAAGGTTAAGAGGTAATCTCACTACACCTACATCAGTGTGTACTGATGTAATCCAACACACACACACACACATACACACAAACACACCACTGTGTTCTCAACTCTCTAAAGTTAAGAGGTGATCTCACTACACCATCTCAGTGTCTCTGTGTACTGATGTAATCCAACACACTCACACAAACACACACATGGATTCTATATTTCCCAACTATTAGCCGTGGCTTATACATTAATTTTGCAAAATTTCTTCAGCTATGAGGTTAATAGACGGGGGCAGTTAATATAGTATTAATATGGTTTTGTATCTTTTAATTGCATAAAACACTGTCCTGCGGCTTATACACAATGCGGCTAATACACAGGAAATTACTGAACCATGAAACAGGTGCAATTCTGAGTCACTAGGCTTCATTAAATGCCAATCATAAAAAGCCTCTGCAGGTAACACTCAACTGTTGTTGACGACATGAGAGCTGAACGACATGAGAGCTGACGACAGAACTTGGTACCAAATGCAAAAAATGTTCAGTGTGAATATGCATTTGTGGTGAAAGACACACATACACATATACTGTACACACACACACACACACACACACACACACACACACATATACAGACACACACAGATCCACAGAGAACACAGGGAAACCACAGCCATAAATATCACCGCCTGCTCTGCCTACAGCTGTGAGAAACCAGGGCAGCACGAACATGTACAACGCAGTTAGCACTCCGGCCCTCCGACACTCCTGCTCTCGCCCAGTAACATGGACAACACAGTTAGCACTCCTGCTCTCGCCCAGTAACATGGACAACACAGTTAGCACTCCGGCCCTCCGACACTCCTGCTCTCGCCCAGTAACATGGACAACACAGTTAGCACTCCTGCTCTCGCCCAGTAACATGGACAACACAGTTAGCACTCCGACACTCCTGCTCTCGCCCAGTAACATGAACAACGCAGCTAGCACTCCTGCTCTCGCCCAGTAACATGGACAACACAGTTAGCACTCCGAGACTCCTGCTCTCGCCCAGTAACATGGACAATGCAGTTAGCAACACAGTTAGCACTCGGACACTCCTGCTCTCACCCAGTAACATGGACAACACAGTTAGCACTCGGACACTCCTGCTCTCACCCAGTAACATGGACAACGCAGTTAGCACTCGGACACTCCTGCTCTCACCCAGTAACATGGACAACGCAGTTAGCACTCGGACACTCCTGCTCTTGCCCAGTAACATGTACAACGCAGTTAGCACTTGGACACTCCTGCTCTCGCCCAGTAACATGGACAACGCAGTTAGCACTCGGACACTCCTGCTCTTGCCCAGTAACATGTACAACGCAGTTAGCAACACAGTTAGCTCTTGGACACTCCTGCTCTCGCCCAGTAACATGGACAACACAGTTAGCACTCGGACACTCCTGCTCTCGCCCAGTAACATGGACAACGCAGTTAGCAACACAGTTAGCTCTCGGACACTCCTGCTCTCGCCCAGTAACATGGACAACACAGTTAGCACTCGGACACTCCTGCTCTCGCCCAGTAACATGGACAACGCAGTTAGCAACACAGTTAGCACTCCAACACTCCTGCTGTCGCCCAGTGGACAGAGTCTGCTACTGCTTGATGGTCCGTGTTAAACTGCATAACGAGCCGCATGGGCCCACCTCTGGTCC
>NW_027468576.1:39076524-39079024 GCF_046254945.1 Alosa pseudoharengus | reverse complement strand
AGGTGACCCCTGCTCGGCTCAGGTGACCCCTGCTCTTGACCACTTCAGAGAATCCCCATTGGGCACAATGCAATCCCTAAAGATTTTCTGTTCCAGTTGGAAAATGGATGCTGTTGATGAGGTTAATACACTGGGGTGGGCTATATGTGGGAATGGAGTTCTGCTCTTAATTATTCTTTATGATTAAACCACCAACTGATTCTGATTTATTGGGCGGCACGTCCGGCCCTGCGGTTAAGACACGGGTGCGGTTAATACATTTTTTTTAAAAATTTGCATAAAATACTAGCCTCGAGATTCCAGACCCAAATCCGAAAGAGTAAGGGTCTGGCCATGAATAATGTAATGGCCCAACTCGAGAGGCGGCGCCAAGCATGCATTTGACAATCTCACTGCACGCAGTTGGATAAGATACGACCAATGTTTACTGAATGATTCCGGACTTCGACGCAATTGGATAACACTACGACTGCCATCTGTTTAGCTCGCCTCTGGTTCGCCTATATCAGATACACCGATGTGATTGGTGCCCCACAATACAAGCTGAGCAAATTCAAATTGTGCTCCCGCGAGAACTCTGGATTTCCAGGGTAATAAAACACTGCCCTGCGGTTTATACACAATGTGGCGGACACACAGGAACTGACTGTAGGTACGAGTGTGGCAGGAAGTGTACGTGATAAAAGAAGACGAGGGAAATGCACGGCAAGTGTGTGTTGGACTGTTTCAAGTGTTAGGAGAGGAGGTGTCCTTCATAGCTTTCAGCAAAGAGGGACGCCAGTACTCTGATGGCACTGGGCAGGTCGTTCCACCATCAGGATTTACTGCATGGAACAAGTCATCATGGCCAATGCCAACTCACCTATTTCAGTGAGAGGATGACACAATGCTTGCTAGTGCAAGGCTACTATGGAATGGCACACACACACACACACACACACACAATTACACACACACACACACACACACAATTACACACACACACACAATGGCAAATGCTCTGAGCTACAGTGTCATGGCTGTATTTGATTATAGAATGCACTTCAATTGACTCTTAAAAAAACTTTATTGTCAACCATTGTGGATTTATATACACCCTGAAAGATACAACAAGGGGTGTATAAAATGATAAAAATAAAATATAAACATTTAATGTTTTACTAAGTAATTTCTTTTAGCACATATCTGGCATACATGGTAAGTAAAAACAGAAATAAGGTCTTTTCTTCTAAATCTTGTTACATACACACAGCATCTTCACCAATTTAACTTGATCACAAGTGAATGAGTTTTCATTCGAATGATTTCAACAACGATAAGAAGAATTAAGAAATAGCACCATTCCAAAGCACCAGGGAGCACTGCAAAAAATGAATTCTAACCAAGTGTTATTAATCTTATATTAAGATAAAAAAATCTATTTGGTATTGTTTTTAGTATGAAAAGACTTACCTAGCGCCCTCTCAAAAGAACATTTTGACTTAATTTAAGAAGACTTTGACTTATTTTAAGGAGTCTTATCAAGACAAATTTGCTCAACGCACTGGCAGACAAATTTGCTTGTTTTTAGGACAAATTTGCTTAACGCACTGGCAGACAAATTTGCTTGTTTTCAGGATGAGATGTCTTAAAATAAGTCATTCTTTTTTTTAATTAAGTCAAATGTTTTCACAAGAAAGCGCTAGGTAAGTCTCTTTATACTGAAAACAATACTAACTAGTTTTTTTTTATCTTGATATAAGATTAATAACACTTGGTTAGATTTTGTTAGATAAGCAGTTTTTGCAGTGGGAGAATGCCACGACCGCTCAGCAACAAGCTTCCTCCATCAGGAGTACGCTACAGACATCTCTCTCATCCTGCTTTCAATCTCCACACACAAGCGCTGTCACAGACGTCCCCCGGCTCCGCCCATCTGTGCTGTGGGACGGTCGCTGGGACACAGGTACGCTGGGCTCAATTAGCTCTTCAACATGGAGTAATTGCATTGACTCTTCTATACTCTTCAACATGGAGTGATCACATTGACTCTTCTATACTCTTCAACATGGAGTGATCACATTGACTCTTCTTCTATACTTGAAATAAAACCCAATGCTATGCTGGTTGCATTCAAAACCTACTATCTGGCATAATAAAAACTGTTTAGCTTTTGAAGACTGAATACTGCACATCTGGTTCAAGTGATGAGATCAGTGTTGAGCTGGATGGACGGTGGGCAGGACTATGGCCTGGCCCATGTGGTGAGATCAGTGTTGAGTTGTACTATATGGGCAGTGGCCTGGCCCATGTGGTGAGATCAGTGTTGAGTTGTACTATATGGGCAGTGGCCTGGCCCATGTGGTGAGATCAGTGTTGATTTGTACTATATGGGCGGTGGGCAGGACTATGGCCTGGCCCATGTGGTGAGATCAGTGTTGAGTTGTACTATATGGGCAGTGAGATCAGTGTTGAGTTGTACTATATGGGCAGTGGGCAGGACTATGGCCTGGCCCATGTG
>NW_027468576.1:39069024-39071524 GCF_046254945.1 Alosa pseudoharengus | reverse complement strand
CACACATGCACGTACACACACAGACACACATACACACACACACGACCCAAGCATATACACACACACGAGCGCACACACACACACACACACAAACACACACGCACACACACACTCACACACACATGCACGTACACACACACACACACACACACATGCACGTACACACACACACACACACGGCCCAAGCATATATACACACACATGAGCGCACAAGCGCACACACACACACACACACAAACACACACGCACACACACACACGCACGGCCCAAGCATATACACACACATGCATGCATGCACGCACAAAGGCACGCATATACGCATGCACACACACGTACACACACACACACACACACACACGCCCCAAGCATATATACACATACGAGCACACACACACACACACACACACACACCCCAAGCATATACACACACATGAGCACACACACACGCACAATCACACACACGCCCACACACATGAGCACACACACACACACACATACGCCCCAAGCATACACACACACACACATTCATGTATCATTGTTATCTCTAGTTTGGAATGAGTTCAAAATCAAAGAACTTTTGCTACAAAGCATTTAATCCTAAATACACACACACACACACATACACATACACACTCTCTCTCTCTCTCACACACACACACACACACACACACACACTCACGTTGGGGAGCAGGGCTCGGTGTTACAGGTCCTCTTCTTGTCCCTGGGCTTGTTCTTCTTGTCGCAGAAGTGGCTGTAGACCACCGAGTGGTCAGCTTGCTTCTTACACACCACCTGCTGCACCTGAGCCCCTGAGGCAGAGAGGGAAAGGACATCTGAACACGTGTGTGTGTGTGTGTGTGTGTGTGTGTGTGTGTGTGTGTACATGTGAATGTGTGTGTGTGTGCTTCTTACACACCACCTGCTGCACCTGAGCCCCTGATACAGAGAGGGAAAGGACCTCTGAACACGTGTGTGTGTGTGTGTGTGTGTTTGTGTGTGTGTGTGTGTGTGTACATGTGAATGTGAATGTGTGTGTGTGTGCTTCTTACACACCACCTGCTGCTCCTGAGCCCCTGATACAGAGAGGGAAAGGACCTCTGAGCACGTCTGTGTGTGTGTGTGTGTGTGTGTGTGTGTGTGTGTGTGTGTGTGTGTGTGTGTGTGTGTGTGTGTGTGTGTGTGTGTGTGACTGGTGCTAGTGCCAAAGAGGCACATTGTTACATCACTGTACACATTTTCCCAGCAACCCTAGCAGTAAGCAGACTAGCACGTAAGCATGGCTACAAAGTCCCCAATGTCTATAACCAATCTTACAAGGGTAACGTGACAAATTAGTAGCTATGCCTGCTTTGGTAGTGCACACTAATCAACATCTAGCTAGCTAGCCAGCTTGTCATCAACGCAATGTTTAGAACAACAATGTGAGAAATTAGTGGCTTGGAACTAGCAACTATTTTTACTAGCCTGGGAGAACCCATACGAACCTTTGGCAAGTTTGGGATTTGCTCTGCAGGTCCGTCTGGCCAAGAGGCCACTGAAGCCCATTTCCGAAGACCCTAAAACACGGGCACGCAAATACAATCGCTAATCCGGCATGGACGTGCATTTCTTTGGAATTGAGTAAACAACTGCATTTAAAACCTTCGTTTACAGTATTGCTACACTTCTGAAACGATTTGGTAAGAGTTGAATGCACCAATTAGAGTTTGATTTCACTGCTAATTACGCCCCTGCTGGTAGTCGTGGGTCAATGAACCTTTTCCAGACCCACTTCCAATTACAACTGAGAAGGTCTACCTGCTAATCAGGCTAATCTTTTACTGTAAAATGTAAAATGGCAGAAACCATTTTTGGTCTTATGTGTGTGTGTGTGTGTGTGTGTCTGTGAGTGTGTATGTGTGTGTTTGTGTGTTTGATCAGACCTGTGTAAGTGTGTAACATACAACTGTACTTCCTTCAAAGTTTGTGATCTGTAAATTCTTCCTCTGTGTTAAGGTAAAAGCACTAATATGTGTGTGTATGTGTATGTGAGTGTGTGTGTGTGTATGTGTACGTAAGTGTGTGTGTGTATCTTCAGAGGAGTGTGTCCAGGAGGTACAGTGCCAAGCATATCATCTGATGTGAGCGAGTGTGTGTGTATGAGTGCATGTGTGTGTGTGTGTGTGTGTGTGTATACCGGTATATATGTGTGTGTGCGTGTGAGTGCGTGTGTGTGTGTGTGTGTGTGTATGAGTGCGTATGAGGGGCCGTCTAGGCCTTAATTCATACTTGGTCTTACACACACTATCATAATCTTGCACATACACCACTATACTCATGCACACTCACTATTATAGTCATTTTACATGTATGTATGAGAGGGTATAGTCGTGTATGTGAGAGAGTATAGTAGTGTATGTGAAGGAGTATAGTAGTTAATGTGAGAGAGTATAGTAGTGTATGTGAGAGAGTAAAGAGTATAGTAGTGTATGTGAGAGAGTATAGTAGTGTATGTGAGAGA
>NW_027468576.1:39054024-39059024 GCF_046254945.1 Alosa pseudoharengus | reverse complement strand
GTTTTGTGTGTGTGTGTGCGTGTTTGTGTGCATGTGTGTGTGTGTGTTTGTGTGTGTGTGTGCGTGTTTGTGTGTACAGAATGTGTGTATGTGTGTGTGCGTGTTTGTGTGCATATGGACAGAGGCCCTTGAAAACACAGTGTGCTGTCCAAACACACCCGACCCAGTTCATCTGGACCCCCGCCCCCCCCGGCCCCCTGGACATAAGAGCCGCTCTGTGAGACGCCTCCATTAGCCTCCGCACCCCACGCTGCTCTCCTGCCCGGTGGCTAACGCACACACACACACACACACACACACACACACACACCCACAGAGCAGGGGGCAGCGTAGAGCAGCGCAGGGCAGGGCTGGGCTGAATTAACACTCACTGGGCACAGTGTGGGGAACACACACACACACACACACACACACACACACACACACACACACACACACACACACACACACACAGAGCACAGAGCAGCGCAGGGCTGAATTAACACTCACTGGGCACAACACTACATCTCAGCGTGGGGATTACGCTCAAGCTAATATGAGTTCTTGACCTTCCACTGTGACTACAGGCTTAGGCCTTCTGCAGATAGGCACTGATGAGGGGCCACTCCAACCCCGCACTGGTCGTCTCCAGAAACCTCATTAAGAGAGACACCGAGGGAGGGGTCAAAGGGGGCATCGCAACACAACACCACAGACTGCCGGTTTGGCTGAAGCCCCATGAAGAGATTGGGATTGGCCAAAGGTACCCAGAGAGGCGCTCCTGATACCCATCACCATGTACACCCAGAGAGGCACTACTGATACCCATCACCATGGACACCCAGAGAGGCACTACTCGCTACTGATACCCATCACCATGGACACCCAGAGAGGCACTACTGATACCCATCACCATGGACACCCAGAGAGGCACTACTCGCTACTGATACCCATCACCATGGACACCCAGAGAGGCACTACTCGCTACTGATACCCATCACCATGGACACCCAGAGAGGCGCTCCTGATACCCATCACCATGTACACCCAGAGAGGCACTACTGATACCCATCACCATGGACACCCAGAGAGGCACTACTCGCTACTGATACCCATCACCATGGACACCCAGAGAGGCACTACTGATACCCATCACCATGGACACCCAGAGAGGCACTACTGATACCCATCACCATGTACACCCAGAGAGGCACTACTGATACCCATCACCATGGACACCCAGAGAGGCGCTCCTGATACCCATCACCATGTACACCCAGAGAGGCACTACTGATACCCATCACCATGGACACCCAGAGTCACTACTCGCTACTGACACCCATCACTGTTGACACCCAGAGAGGCACTACTCGCTACTGATACCCATCACCATGGACACCCAGAGAGGCACTACTCGCTACTGATACCCATCACTGTTGACACCCAGAGAGGCACTACTGATACCCATCACTGTGGCAGAGAGGCGCTCCTGAAACACATCACTGACGCCGGACGCTCTGTTCTTACAGTAAGACTGAACAAGATTAAGTTGACCGAGTGAGGGGGCAGAGGGGGGGCATTAGACCCCTTCGGTAGGGGCGTTTAGAACCCTGGGGGGGATTAGAACCCTTCTGTCGGGGTGTTAGAACCCAGGGGGTGTTAGAACTCTTCAGTGGGGGTGTTAGAACCCTTCTGTAGGGGTGTTAGAACCCTTCTGTAGGGAGGTTAGAACTCTTCAGTGGGAGTGTTAGAACCCTTCTCTAGGGGGGTTAGAACCCTTCTGTAGGGGTGTTAGAACCCTTCCTGTTCCCCCTGGAGATTCTGGTGGTCGTACCTCCTTCAGGCAGCGTGTCGTTGAAGACTCCCTCGATGGCGGCGCAGGTGCCGCCGTCCCCCCCGCACACGCGGCAACGGTCCTCCCGTACGTCCGAGCCCAGGATGCGGTCGCAGCCCACATGCTGCAGCAGGGGACAGGACACACAGGGGTCAAGGGTCAAACAGCGCTCAGAGAGGAGACACAAAAGTCAGGTAGGACACAAAGGAGTTAGTGTTCAGTTTAAGGAGAATTCCGGCGATTTTTCACACAGATCTCTGTTTCTCGAGGTCACAAGTACTGTCGCTCCGGAAAAAACCCGAAAACTATTTGTTCTACCGAGCTCGTGTTGCTGCAGCCAGGCAGCTACAGTGCTACACTCTGGGAGCATGAACATGGGGGCTCACGAACATCCCCCAGAGTGTAGCACTGTAGCTCATGAACATGCCCCCAGAGTGTAGCACTGTAGCTGAATATGGAGCTCATGGACATGCCCCCAGAGTGTAGCACTGTAGCTGAATATGGGGCTCATGAACATGCCCCCAGAGTGTAGCGCTGACTGCAGCAATGACGAGCTATGTAGAACCAATTGTTTTCGGGTTTTTTTTGCATGCATACTGTATTCGTACAAAAGCAGTGAATTTCTGCACACTGGTATCTTTCAGTCTGTCCATATGTCTATCTGTGTGTGTGTCTGTGTGTGTCTATCTGTGTGTGTGTCTGTGTGTCTGTCTGTGTGTCTGTCGGTGTGTCGGTCCATATGTCTATCTGTGTGTGTGTCTGTGTGTGTGTCTGTCTGTGTGTCTGTCTGTGTGTCCGTGTGTCTGTCTGGGTGCTGGGTCAAGGTGTCCACTACTCATCTCATGCACTGGCACATGGAGAAGTGGCTTCCATGACACACTGTAAATGCTATTCACTGCGCTGTCATGCGACCCCTGGGAACAGAGCAAGGCCTAGCCAGGCGTTTCCTCTAAGAGGTCCAACAGCACACACACACACACACACACACAAACACACACACACAATTCATTTCTGTTTATCAGCCAGACTAAAGAAAAGCTGTCCGTAAATACAGGCGCTTGTTTTCAATTGTCCTTCCAGTAAACGCTACACTGGCTTACAAAAACACTGCGTGTCGCTTAGCTGGCAACCCTTGAACTTGGCGACGCCAGAGCTGTTCATCTGGCTCAAGCGTTTAACTAGTCCGTTCTAATAAATACATAAATGATGTTATTTATGACGTCCATTTATCAAGACTCAAAGGTCTGATTAGGAACTGCTGACTTTGGCATTTAGCAAACATAGCCTCTCTCAACAGGACAGACAAACATAGCCTCTCTCAACAGGACAGACAAACATAGCCTCTCTCAACAGGACAGACAAACAGCAAACATAGCCTCTCTCAACAGGACAGACAAACATAGCCTCTCTCAACAGGACAGACAAACAGCAAACATAGCCTCTCTCAACAGGACAGACAAACATAGCCCCTCTCAACAGGACAGACAAACAGCAAACATAGCCTCTCTCAACAGGACAGGCAAACATAGCCCCTCTCAACAGGACAGGCAAACAGCAAAATAATCTCAGTTCCTTTGTTACAGCCAGACAGCGGGTGTGAAGACATACTGTAATTGCCTCAGAAGAGTCTTTAGATGAACAACTGTTGACCTGCCATGATGCCATTGTTTATGTGCAGTTTGTAGTTACAGCACTCTGTGCAATGCTACAGTATTGTGTTGATAAGTGTGCTGCATCATTTCACATTCACAAGTTGCGTATTTCAGCATTCCACATTCACAAGTTGCGTATTTCAGCATTCCACATTCACAAGTTGCGTATTTCAGCATTCCACATTCACAAGTTGCGTATTTCAGCATTCCACATTCACAAGTTGCGTATTTCAGCATTCCACATTCCACATTCCTTTTCCTTCTTATATTCACTTCGGTGCATGCTGTGTTCAAATCAACTAATGCAGGATAAAGTAACATTAGCTCAGGAAACTATTATTGCTTTGTTAATGCCTACAGTGTGTGTGCGTGCCTGCGTGTGTGCGTGCCAGCGTGCGTGCCTGTGTGTGTGCGCGTGTGTGTGTGTGTGTGTGTGTGTGTGTGTGTGTGTGTATGTGTGCGTGTGTGCGTGCCAGCGTGCGTGCCTGTGTGTGTGCGCGTGTGTGTGTGTGTGTGTGTGTGTGTGTGTGTGTGTGTATGTGTGCGTGCCAGCGTGCCAGCGTGCGTGCCTGTGTGTGTGCGTGTGTGTGTCATATCTGTCTCTGTCTCCATCCCAGACCAGTTGCAGTATGCAGTACAGAAGTCAGATGGTTGGAAGAGAGAGTAGACATTGGAGTTTGCAGCCTCATGCTGAATTGGTCTTCAAGTGGTGAGGCTCAGATTTTTGGGATTTTACAGAGAGAGAGAGAGAGAGGAGAGAGAGAGAGAGAGAGAGAGGAGAGAGAGAGAGGGAGAGAGAGAGGGAGAGAGGAGAGAGAGAGAAGGAGAAAGGGAGAGAGGAGAGGGAGAGTGGCTATGATCCAGTTCAGCTGCCTGCAATGTGGACAGCCCAGCTGAGAGGTCACTGAGTTCTCTCCTCCCTCTCTCTCTCTCTCTCCTCCCTCTTTCTCTCTCTATCTCTCTCTGTGTGTGTCTCTCTTTCCCTCTTTCTCTCTTTCCCTCTCTCTTTCTCTTCCCTGTTTTTCTCTTTCTCACTCTACTTTCTTCCATCTCTTTCCTCTTTCTTTCCTTGATTTCCTTTTTCCTTTCCCTCTTTGTCTAACCCCTTTCTTTCTTTCTTTCTTTCTTTCTTTCTTTCGCTCTTTCTTTCTTCCACCCTCTCATCCAAGAACACTGCCTAGACAATTCTAGAGAAACTCAACAACCCTCCTCCAAAATGCTCTTATATTTACATATAACTACAGTCAACCACAGACGTCTAGAAAGGAGGAGAGGGAGAGATAGAGAAAAAAGAGAGAGAGAGAGTGAGGGAGAGAGAGGGAATGAGGGAGAGAGAGAGAGAGAATGAGAGGAAGAGGGGGAGAGAGAGAATGAGAGAGAGGGAGAATGAGGGAGAATTAGGGAGAGAGAGAGAATGAGGAAGAGAGAGAGAATGAGGGAGAGAGAGAGGGAGAATGAGAGGAAGAGGGGGAGAGAGAGAATGAGAGATAGGGAGAATGAGGGAGAGAGAGAGAGAATGAGGAAGAGAGAGAGAA
>NW_027468576.1:39014024-39021524 GCF_046254945.1 Alosa pseudoharengus | reverse complement strand
CGGGTCCTTGGGAAGCATGTTGAGATGTACGCTGCTGGCGCTATCCGAATCTGTAAAAATGACGCTTTTATAACACTATCAAGTCGGTATTGTAAATTATTACAAGGGCCAAAGGCACAATGGTGGCAGCTGGGAATTGAACCCACAACTTTTCAGGCAACCACATAGTAACCAAACTCCTTAGCCACTATACTACCAGCGCCCCCTAAAGCTGTGGAGTGGACTCACTATGCCAGCAGCGCCCCCTAAAGCTGAGGAGTGGACTCGACTCACCAGGCCCCTATGCTAGCAGCGCCCCCTAAAGCTGTGGAGTGGACTCACTATGCCAGCAGCGCCCCCTAAAGCTGAGGAGTGGACTCGACTCACCAGGCCCCTATGCTAGCAGCGCCCCCTAAAGCTGAGGAGTGGACTCACTATGCCAGCAGCGCCCCCTAAAGCTGAGGAGTGGACTCACCAGGCCCCTATGCTAGCAGCGCCCCCTAAAGCTGAGGAGTGGACTCACCAGGCCCCTATGCTAGCAGCGCCCCCTAAAGCTGTGGAGTGGACTCACCAGGCCCTTATGCTAGCAGCGCCCCCTAAAGCTGAGGAGTGGACTCACCAGGCCATCACAGTTGCTGAGGGCGACCTGGCTGGAGTGGTCCTGATGCTGCAGGTGGCCGGTGTAGTGGCAGCTGGGTGCGTAAGGATGACTCCAGGCCAGTTGGCCTCGGCTCCAGTACTCCACGCGGAACTGGCGCGACAGCAGGCCCGTCTGCAGCGTCAGGTTCAGGAGGAAGCTGCTGTGCTGCGTGGCCAGCTGGTAGTACAGCTGCGCGTCGGCGCCGTCGTCCCCCACGCCGCTCTCGCTGGCATCACCGCGGCTGCTGTTGGTGTTGGGGTTGGGGTTGGGGTTGGTGTTGGGGTTGGGGTTGGGGGGGGTACTGCGCCGTTGGCGCCTGTGAGGCTCCTCGGACTCCAGGGTCTCCCCGCCAGGTCCCACTCGGACCGGGATGGCGATCTCATACTGGTCCAGACTGGACAGGAACTCCTCTGAAGGAGAAACAGAACGAGTCAATAACGGCAGGCCTCCTAAACACTGGAGGAAAGGGCAGAGTTAATAACGGCAGGCTCAGGACCTGTTAAGCACTGGAGGAGAAATCGGCAGAGTTAGTAACGACAGGCTCAGGACCTGTTAAGTACTGGAGGACATGTCCGGGACATGGAGACCAATGTCAGCAGTCTCTAAGGTTTGGGTGAAGTGTATCTGAATCTGACTGTATATCTGAATAGACTTTATAGCTGTGAGGGAAACACGTTGCGATTCGCAAGCACAAGACCATTCGTCAACAACAGATAGCATATCTTGATCTATGAACGCTATCTTCCCAAACCTCCCTGCTTCACGTCTTCTTGTTAAAACGTGTTTAGTAAAGCGTCCAATAAGAAATGATCAGGATCACAACAGCAAGCTCTTTCATTTCAGATCCTCCTCAGGTTATTTGGCCAGTGGATTGTAACTTCTGCCTTGAACTTGAACTTGTCTGTTTTGATTAATTCTGCTGCTGAGCTTTGGGGGGTTTATGATGGAGTGGTGGATCCTCACAGCCCAGCGAGGTTATCCCACAGGAATTAGGACCACACACAAGAAGCCCTCTCAGAGCCAGGGAGGAGAGAGGGGAGGAGACTCTTTTGGAGATAGAAAGGAGAGAGGAGAGGAGGCTCTTTTAGAGATAGTGAGTATTCACCTAATTCTGCCACGCCCATTTTAGAAATGTACTTTCAAAGCATAACGCGAGCATAGACCGTACGTAGGAATGACACAGAACCTCTTTTGAATTATTATAGTCTGAGCGTTGGAGTTTTTGGTACCGCCAGCGGTTTTGGATGACATCATATCTGTTGATATTTGACCCAAACACCAACAAAGCACCAGAGATTGAACTCACCAATCCCCAAACCAAACTCCCCGTCCCCTCCAGTCCCCCATTTGGGTGATTGGCTGGAATAAATGTGTTATTGTTTGGGAGACAGGCTCGCTCCACTTTGTTTGTTTCCAGTTCACGGAGCCAGAGCTCTGGACAAAGACAGTTTTTTTCCCAGTGCACTCACCGACTGGACTGCTAGGAAATCATAAGGACATACTTATTAAATGTGACAAAAAGTGTTATGGGTTAAAAATCACCTAGAGTCGCTGACAGTACCTTGAAGAGCTTTAAAATGTCCTCTTATCTGAAAGGAGTGGACACACCCACGGTCAGGAGAGGAGTGAACTGGCCTGTTTATGAGCAGATTGAAATGGCCTGTTTATGAGCAGATTGAAATGGCCTGTTTATGAACGTGCTGCGGACACGTCTCACACCACACGGCGGTCTGCGAGCACATTTGCGCTCCACATGTTGCGTCCAGAACAGACGGCCGCGGGCCTCAGGAGGAGAGTTCACCAGAGTGACACAGTAATCGACAGCCATGCTCTCCAGACCGGACAGAGAAGAATAACCAACGTTCAGATTCTTTCCCCCAGCGGACTCCAAAGATATGGGACTGATTTTCCAATGCTGCACAGATGAAATGCCAGTGGAAATGTGTCTGACTGAGTGCTGTGTTTAAACTGTGCACTCGTAAAAAGATTGTGTGTTCCCTGACAACAACAACAACAGTAACTTCTTAGGTCTTTTTTACAGAAAGGCACACTGCTCAACATTTTACATCATTTTCTGGCATTACATTGACAAACAACTAATCTATTAATAAAGGAAATAATCAACAGATTAATCGACAACAAAAATAATCAAAAATAGTCGCAGGCCTGAGGAAACGACAGTTGTGAGGAAACACACATGGTGATGATGGCAGAGTTATTAGTCTGCGTGAGTATCTCCTTCCTGAGTGCAGGCTTGCTGCTTGTGTAAGAGTCACCGGGAGCCTCTACTCTCAGAGATTCACTTCAGCTCAGCTCGGCTCCAAGTTAACACTGACCTCGCTGACCGGGCGGCGGGGCTGCAGTCACAACAACATACTTTCAGTTGTTTGAATGAACACTCATGCCGCCCATCGGGTTGAGTAACGACCCTGCCATGCACCTAGTATACAGTATACAGTACATACTCTTTTGATCCCGTGAGGGAAATTTGGTCTCTGCATTTATCCCAATCCGTGAGTTAGTGAAACACACTCAGCACACAGTGAACACACAGTGAGGTGAAGCACACACTAACCCGGAGCAGTGAGCTGCCTGCTACAGCGGCGCTCGGGGAGCAGTGAGGGGTTAGGTGCCTTGCTCAAGAGCAGTGCTCAACCACTTCACCCGCCCCACATTTTTTTCCCTAGTGGTTGGGGATCAAACCGGCAACCCTTCGGTTACAAGCCCGAAGCCGTAACCAGTAGGCCACGGCTGCCCCACCCCACACACACACACACACACACACACACACACACACACACACACACACACACACACACACACACACACACCCTAACCAGTAGGCCACGGCTGCCCCACTCCACACACACACACACAGCCCTAACCAATAGGCCACGGCTGCCCCACCCCACACACACACACAAACACACCCTAACCAGTAAGCCACGGCTGCCCCACCCACAAGGAATCAGGAGTTCGAAGACTGCCCACATGTGGTCAGCTACGTGCCATCTTCTTTGATGATTCATGATTCTGACACACGTATAAATAAGGCCATCACTAAATGGACAAACATGTTGGGACACTTGGTGGTGACTGAATGGATGAACAGAGCATTGCACCTTGGTCTGTGATGTGAACATAGGAGGTACGCAACTTTGGTCAGTCCAAAAAATGCTCAGATGTTATTTCACAAGTCCAGTGACAACCCTATAGTTAGGCTGGAGAATGAAACGGCCCGTTTCTGACCGTCAGGTATCGTTCTTTTGCACGTTCTATCTACTGGCTCTTCAGCCTGGACACAAAGCATAACCTCCAGACGCTCACGGCCAGTAGAACTCGAGTGAAAAACCCATATAATCCATAAAAACAAAACGACAAATCTACAAATTATTTTGCTGTCCAACAACCTGGGCCTGTCATAAATGAGGTTGTAATGAATTGGCTGCTGCTTTGAACTGAGTACGCAGGCCAACTGTAAGGCCCACACACCAACCTCCAGTGGCAGTCTGCCACTGTCCAGGGTTGTCTCCACGGCTACCCAGAAACTGTGCATTTCCTGTCTCCTCTGGTGAGGCCCAGAGATTTGTTGTCCAAACAGCGCAGTCTGAACACGGCTGCGATGGGTCATCGCCATGGAGCTCCACTCCCCCCACCCCCCACCAATGTACTGTAAGTGGACGTAATCCTTTTAAAGCGCGCTAACATACCGGGATCGAGGAATTAAAGACTGTTTATACCACTGGGCCAGTCCAAACCAGCATTGGGGCAAAGACCCCACAAACCCCCTTCACCAGAATCAGCCAGTACTCTTCTGACTGACCCAAATACCTGTAACTAGCAGAACTCTTCTGACTGACCCAAATACCTGTAACTAGCAGAACTCTTCTGACTGACCCAAATACCTGTAACTAGCAGCACTCTTCTGACTGACCCAAATACCTGAAACTAGCAACTTGCAATCTTTGCACCGACCCTACATCCATTAACTAAGAGCCATCACTAAGAGCTCTTAACTAACAACTTACAATCTCCACACCAACCCGAGCCCTTAACTAACAACTTACAATCTCCACACGACCCAAGAGCCCTTAACTAACAACTTACAATCTCCACACCAACCCAAGAGCCCTTAACTAACAACTTACAATCTCCATACGACCCAAGAGCCCTTAACTAAGAGCCATCACTCTCCACACGGCCCAAGAGCCCTAAACTAACAACTTACAATCTCCACACGACCCAAGAGCCCTTAACTAAGAGCCATCACTCTCCACATGACCCAAGAGCCCTTAACTAACAACTTACAATCTCCACACAACCCAAGAGCCCTTAACTAACAACTTACAATCTCCACGCGACCCAAGAGCCCTTAACTAATAACTTACAATCTCCACTCGACCCAAGAGCCCTTAACTAATAACTTACAATCTCCACATGACCCAAGAGCCCTTAACTAACAACTTACAATCTCCACACGACCCAAGAGCCCTTAACTAACAACTTACAATCTCCACACCACTCCTAAAGCCCTTAACTAACAACTTACAATCTCCACACCAACCCAAGAGCCCTTAACTAACAACTTACAATCTCCACACGACCCAAGAGCCCTTAACTAACAACTTAAAATCTCCACGCGACCCAATAGCCCTTAACTAATAACTTGCAATCTCCACATGACCCAAGAGCCCTTAACTAAGAGCCATCACTCTCCACATGACCCAAGAGCCCTTAACTAACAACTTACAATCTCCACACGACCCAAGAGCAACATTAATCCAAAAGCCCTTAACTAACAACTCACACTAGCAACATTAATCCAAAAGCCCTTAACTAACAACTCACACTCGCAACATTAATCCAAAAGCCCTTCACCGGCCTTATCTGGCACTCTGCATAGGGCGGCATTAATGTATGAAATGCAGTGAAAGTCCTTCGTAAAGTATGTGGTATACACCAACTGAGCTGGTGCCTGTGCTAGCTGCTTGGTAGCATCCAAGGGGAGTGCATGCAAGACTTCCAGTTTACAGGAGTGGCAGGAGTGGGGGGCGGAGAGATGTTTAGAAGTGTGTTTTAGTTTCTTCCCACAGGTAATGGCATCACTATGCGGTGGTCATATTGTGCATCGTTATGCGAAAACATCTCGGTTTGGGTATTCTCCACATAAAAGCCCAACTCCACCTAAACGAGAGGCTGGCCCTGGGTTTGGATATTCTAGATAGATAGATAGATAGATAGATAGATACTTTATTGATCCCTAGGGGAAATTCAAGGTCACAGTAGCATACAGACAACATACACACACACATTCACTAACAGCAGAAAAAGTAATTAAAAGTATATAATATAAAAAAGCACAACTAAGCAATAAGGACTGTAGAAGATAAAGAATATACTAATATACTAAAATACAAATTATACTAAATAAAACTTAATCTAAATCAATTCTAAAAAACAGTATCAACATAGTGGGTGATTAATCAATCAGGTGCGCTTGCAATGACTGAAGCAGGGACTGAGCCTGTGGTCCTCTGTGCATAAGGTAAGGTAAGGTGCTCTTTGTGAATGAGTGTCATGGTGATGGTGCAAATGAGTAAGTCAAACGAGTAAGTCAAACAGTGCAACAGTGCAAGAATAAAGTCTATATATCTATGTATAAATAACTATATTAAGAAAGGTAAAAGTGTGGTCACAGTTCGGCTGTGGCATGGAGGGAGGGGTTGTGCATATGTGCTAATAAAGCACGCAAACAGTGAGGCAGAAGACAATGGTAAAGTGGCTAGTGGACAGACAGTTCAAGACATGAAGGTGGTGAAGAGGCAGACAGACTATGCGGAGAAGTCTATTTCTCCTCTTCCCTTAAGTGATGCATTGAACAGTTCAATGGCCCAGGGGATGAATGACTTCCTCAGTCTGTCTGTTGTGCAAGGAAGTGAGCGAAGTCTCCAGCTGATCAGGCTCTTCTGCTTAACAATAGTGCTGTGGAGTGGATGACACTCATTGTCCAAGATGTTGATCAGATATTGAAGTGATGCACTCCAGTTCAGCTCCCACTACAGAGCCCAACTCCACCTAAACCAGAGGCTGGCCCTGGGTTTGGATATTCTCCTCATAAAAGCCCAACTCCACCTAAACCAGAGGCTGGCGCTGCTGGAGACGTGATCCTGAGGGGATCTGATTTCTCTGGGCGGCTCGTTAACTTATGTGGAGGTGGCAAAATATGTAGAGCTACAAACCAGCCCTCTGCCGAGAGACAGGAAGACTCATAAAAGAATGAGGTTCTGAGGAGCGCTTTAATAGAGTGAACTCCTATTAAGCCCAGGATAGCCCAAGGATAGCCCAGGATAGCCCAAGATAGCCCAGGATAGCCCAGGATAGCCCAAGGTTAGCCCAGGATAGCCCAGGATAGCCCAGAATAGCCCAGGATAGCCCAGGATAGCCCAAGGTTTGGGTTTTAAGGTTGGAGAAGGGCGAGTGGGGAGTGGGGGGGGTTAAGGGAAAGTATCCTTTAATTAAGAGACAGTAGAAAAAACGTTTGGAGGAAATGAGAGAGCAGCGACTCCCTTTACAGGTCCTCTGATCTCCCCCCCAACACACACACACACATACACCATCTGTCTCTCCAAACACACATCCAACCCCCCACCCCCCAACACACACACACACATATCTGTCTCTCCAAACACACCCCCAACACACACACACATATACACTAGGGCTGGGATAAACGATTATTTTTTAAACGATTAATCTAGCGATTATTTTTTCGATGCATCGATTAATCTAACGATTAATTTTTTCAGTCCGATTCGATTTCGATTCGATTATCGATTATCTCCCCATTAATTCACTAATAGCAACTTATACATGTTTATGTA
>NW_027468576.1:38894024-39001524 GCF_046254945.1 Alosa pseudoharengus | reverse complement strand
TTTAAACTGAGGCAGAGAGAGAGAGAGAGGGAGGGAGGGAGAGAGGGAGGGAGGGAGGGAGGGAGAGAGGGAGGGAAGGAGAATGGGCAGGCACAGACAGACCACTCTAATTAAACCCATATGACTGAGTCTGAACATAAAGCCGAGAGAGAGGGAGAGAGAGAGAGAGAGAGAGAGAGATGTTGAGTTTCCCCCCTCCCCCTCCAAAGCCCACCAAGACCACATCTCCCTCTGCTCTCCCTTTGGTCTTAGTGCAAACTGCTGAGCCCTCCTGTTCCCCTCACACACACACACACACACACACACACACACACAGACACAGACACACACACTGCTGAGCTCTCCTGTTCCCCTTTCCACATAAAAAATCTCAAAAACCAACTCGACTGCTGCCTTTCATTTGTCAGCATGACAGCGGTACCTGCAGGTCCAGATAGCAGCTGAACTGGAGGTAACTACGGGCCGGGGCCGGGTGAGGTCTGGGGGAGGTCCGGGCCAGATCCGGCCCAGAGCCCTCCTGCGTCAGCTGCTCTAGGAGAGTGCAGCTGTTCAGTCTGGCACCAACTGAGGCATCGATGGAGTAGGGCCAAATACAACACATAGCTCAGGTAACACACTCTCTCTCACACACACACACACACACAATGACAATAAGACGAACAGATAAATCCTTTCATAGGTCTTGACTCTGACTGACACTGATAAAAGTACCAAAGCTGAGTTGACTGATAAAAGTTAGCGAATAAAAATGTCCCCCTTGTCTGCGTGCATACAATTTGTCCTCGCTTGAAGAGAGTGAACATAAACAGAGAGCTGTCAAACGTGCGCAGATGCACACTCAGCGAATACGCCTTTGCGCAGCATTAAGTCCGCTGGCACCGCACACTCCAAATCTGTCGGCAGAATCCTGGCAGACTCTCGCGGCTATACAGTCTCTCGTGCAGAAATATATACACAGTCTTTCCTGTGAAGTCTGCTGGACCATCGAGAGCAGGACACAATGAAAGGGGGTTTACAGCACGACCTAACACTTCTACAGGCTACAAAATGGAGTTGGTCCAGAAGCGACCGGGCACGGGTCGGGCAGTCAGAGTGAGGCCACCATCTCAGGGGCATCTGCCTTAGGTCATCTGGGCCCGATCCGGCCCTTTGCGCGCCTCTAAAAAATTGCTACTAATTATGACAAATTCCATCCAGCACCCTTAACGTGCACCGTTTCTAGCACGCGCTCTGCCAAAAACTCAGAGTTCATTAGTTGCCACATTCACAATTAAACGAGATTAAGATGTTAAAGGGTAGGCTCCACAAAAGGGTTCACCGAGTTCAGAATCACAGCACTCCCCTGAAGTCCATTCAGTCTTACCAAAGTAAGGGTTAAGCTCTTTCTCAACAGTACAACACTGACAGAAAAGCCACCCATTCTGTCGCAAGGCCGGTGCAACTTCACGAGTTAATGTCAGAAGTAGGTTAACACTGATTTTGAGCAACCTATACTGTCCAACGACCGAAAGTGCAAAAGTTGCAAATCATCAGTTCAGGTCAGTGTCACACATGATTAAACTACACTAATCATACTGGAAAACCCGCATTAGATGACGCTTCTTCTGAGAATATAATTCTCAAGCCTCCTCTACTTCAAACTTCAGCTATGGTAAATCTTAATTCGCACTAGCGTTCGCAGTGACTTTGGTTCATGCAAAGCTGTGAACTCCCATACCATAGGCTGTGCAAATCTGTAAATAATGCGATAAAATAGAATATCAAAACTAGGTGGTGATGATAACTTAAAAAGCAGCATAGCCCATATCTAGACTAGGGTAAGGCTACTAGCAGTGAAAGTTACCTTTCCGTTCGTCTGGCTGTCCCGGTCTAACGTTACACAGATATTCTCAGACGTCTGTGTTTCTCCAAGTCTCGTTCAAACCCAACTGGTCGTCTAACGCATAACTGCAAAGTGGCACGAAGAAGTGAAAGCAATTTTCTTGCTCCTCTCCCTTGACTGATAGACAGCGGTAGTTAGCGCTGATATCTTCACGCAGTTTGGGTTTGGAAGCGCCGCACACAGAAACTGGAAGGAAGTCCGGAAAGCAATTGTAGGGCTTCACCGCAAGAGGGAGCTACATCCCTGATCCAAAATAGGGCAAGTCCTGCCCTATGAAAATGTCATGGCACTGGGGGGGGGCTGTAATACTCGTTTTGCAGTCTTTTTCACGAGAAAGTAATCACATGGAATCTTATAGACTGCTTCCAAAAAGAACGCTAAAAATGTGAAAACACAAAAAAAAATTTGCAGTTGTGTATTACATTGTAGGCTAATTCTGATGACACAAAAAAACCAAAGCCTACAGCTTGTAGTTCCAGCGTTTTCCTAACAGACTTGCTTCAGACCGTGCTTTGCTGCATGGCTTTGCGTGGTTCTGACCCTGTCTGATAAACATAAGGCCTACAGCAGCCTACATGTCGGCAGCATGTGAAAAAAAGAACCACAATATGCAAAAGTATTTCAAGTTTCCCCACCAGAGTTGTAATCATATGTAGCCTAGGCTATGGTTTTTTCATTCATTCATTCATTCAACCTTAATTTATTCTCAGAGGGTCATTGAGGGAAGCCCTCATTTTCAATGAAGCCGAGATTACAGAAACAATGAAGTAACAAGATGTAAAAAGAGAGAGAGAAAGTATAGGTATAGGTCTAGGCCTATAAATAAAATAAAAAAAAGTAAAATAAATAAATAATAAGATAACATACATTACATTATAGAGGAGGAAGGGGAGAAATACATAAAATCTTAATAATAAAATAATAATAATATTTAAATCTTAATAATAAAATAATAATAATAATAAAGACATTTACTTAAAGTTACATTTACTTAAGGTTATCCTATGGAACTATTTTTTAACAACAGTTGAGGCTTTGGCCTATTTGTAGCCTATTCAGTCTTTAATTGGTGCAGGTAGTGAAAACGTAGGCTGAGAACACCAAGGGGAAAGGAAGACCCCAAACGTCATCTGTAGGCTATCCAGCAACCTCTGGCAGAGAAGAGCTTAATCCTGCATGGGGTCATGGGGTCATGCTTTCTTGCACTAGCATATGTACAGTAAGCTTCTGTCCCTCTGTATGTTCAAGGCAATACAAACAATAAGATTTTTTAAAAATCTAAATCCTTCATATGATTACAAACGAAGGTGATTCTTTTTTTACACTGAACTGAACATAGATGTATGCATATGATATACAGCTGAAACTGTGAACTGTTCCTTCCTGTTCTAGAGAAAATATGTGTTCAGTCCATCATACAGAACTGCACTGTCCTTTAGGGCATTCTGCTGTAGTTTCCGTCATAAAACATTAACTGGAGAGTTAATTTAGCTCCTAAATGTCGAAAATGGAAAACATGACAGTTACCCAGCGCACAGCTGATTAGAAGAAAGCCCTTTGGCAGTTTGTAGGGGTGAAGCTAAGGAAGTAGGTTGCTCTTTCTGAGAAGTTGTGTCAGCACAGAGCCTCATTCAACAGTTCTTGCACCTCACCTGCAAACACACACACACACACACACACACACACACACACACACACACGCCAACACACTCCGACACACAGAGCTGTGTGACACCCCTCCCCTGCAGGTCTTAGAGGTCTGGAAGGAGGGACACACATCTCCTCAGCAGACCAAATAAGCGACAGATCCCTCTCTTCTCCCTCTCTTCTCCATCCCTCTCCTTCTATCTCTCCGTCACAGCGGCCTGCCGAGGTCAAGCGTTTCCTTGTGTGGCTCCAAGGCCTCCCTCAGAGGTGAGTGTCTGCAAAGCCGTCAGCTTTGCCTCTCGATCATCTCATACTCAGGAATGTTCTAGAACGTGCTGCCATCTGAGAGACGTGTAGGCCAGAAAGTGTTTCTCGATTTGTCTTTTTTCTACAAAAGGTTTGAATACAGAAAGCAGATCAATTATGTTAAACCTTTAAACAGAAAGAGCGGCACTTTCACACTAAATAGCCTGATGCCAGGTGTTGGCACAGAGAGATATGTACAGAATGGTGCTGTGAGGAAAAAGTTGTTTGGGTTGACTTTCTCGTAGTACCAAATGTTTCTCTCTGGAAATTTCTGGAAATTCTCATGTAACTTACTGAATGGTTTTAAGAATTGGCCTTCTGGAATTGGTAGAATGACCATTAAGTAATGTTACATTTTCAGGTAATTTGTTACAAAGACAAAAACCTTTTTTCCAAAGCAATATGAAAAATTAAAACTTATGTTTGTGTTTTTTTAAAAAGCCATGGCTTTTGAGAGGGTCTTTGCAAGCAAATTAAATATTCAATGCCGTTACAGCGTTTCACACAGAAGAACTCTTGTCCCTAAAACAAGTACTACAATTAAATCTGAGGGTGTTCCATTCTCATTCTCATGAATATCAACTGTATTTTTCATAATTAGTATTGGTGCACTTTCTCTCTATTTATAATGGATGTGAGTGATAGACACCAGTAGTACAGCCTTTGTATTCACAGTTCCTTCATGCCTTGCTGTTATTATCAATAGTTTAATTCATGTTGGTTTTTTGATGTCGGTATATCAGTCATTTAAACATGATACAGGATTTCTGATAGTTTCTGACATGGACTTGTAATGTTTCTAAATGTATCAAAAAGGGTTAACTTAATAACAACCATACTCGCACAACACAACTATACATCCTAAACATTTCAAAGACAATAATAATTAGTTACAAGACAACACAAATCTTTAAAAGGCAGGTTATATTGTAAACTGAGCTGAATCCAAAGAAGGGGTTGTTGAAATTTTAAATTGTGTTGTCATGCATCCTTTAATTTTAAGGAATGAGATACCATCCGGATGTGTAAAAATATGTAAAAATATATTGTAATGATGTAATAATTACGCTATACATACATTAAGAAGATTGTAAGAAATAACATTTCTTGCAATACGATTCTCTAATATGTATTTTTTTTAGTAGTCTATACTCTCAAATAATTACCACAATTAATATAATATAAATGACAATGCCATTTAAACTACTACAAAAGCGATCTGTAATGATATAAGTGGTGGTATGGGCTGAAATAGAATTGTTTTTCCGCCGGAAGCATGGCTGAAAAACATGCTCAGTTGTATTATTAGCCGAGTGTATTAGATAGGCTGACGCACATCGCAAAGCCCTGTGATGCAGAAACACTCTCTGAAATTCTCATGTAACTGACTGAATGGTTTTAAGAATTGGCCTTCTGGAATTGGTAAAATGACCATTAAGTAATGTTACATTTTCAGGTAATTTGTTACAAATACATGCAAATACAAACACACAACACAAGTAAGCCTCACGTCTGGCGTGTAAGCCTGTATGGTGTGTGTTGTCTTGTACTGCACATTGTGTGGATTTTAATCAGCTATAAATGATGCACTGACAGAGTCAAAGGTCATAACAGACACACAGCCTTGTGTATCATCTGGATCAAGTGTGCAGCTGTTTGAGAATAGAAGAAGCACTCCATTGTTTTCCCCGTTAAATCCCTTTAAAGGGTCTCACTTGTCTTGAGAGGGTTTTTTTTGCTTTCCTTGGGTAAAAACATACATCATCTCTGAGCACTCTTCTCCTCATATGACCCTCATCTCTTTCATTCTGGAGAAATAGACTCTGTCATCTTCACACTGTGTTTCAGTGCATTGACACAAAGGTGTACGCATGGCGTGGCGTGGCGTGGCAGCAGATCTACAGAGAGGAGCTGTAAAAAAGCTAGCTTTAGCCCAGTGTGTGTGTGTGTGTGTGTGTGTGTGTGGCAGCAGATCTACAGAGAGGCTCTAATCCCACGCTGTCTGAGCTCCGTCTCAGTCAGTGTTCATTAGTGTTGATGGAGACACATTTAACTTAGCGTGTGATGGCAAATCACAACATACACACACACACATGAAGCCATGACACTTGACACGGCAAATCACAACATACACACACACACGTGAAGCCATGACACTGGACACGACGGAGGCTGCTGTAACACACACTCATTTGCAGAGACAACACAAAGAGCTAGAGCAGAGGGAATCTATAGTGTGAAAAAGGAGCATGAGGGAATGCAAGCAAGACAGAGAGACAGAGAGACAGAAAGACAGAGAGACAGAGAGACAGAGAGACTAAATGTTCTTCAGCGTTTCACAATCACACAGCGGAAATGAGGCTCATTAGATGTGTGTTAGCATGTGTTCATTACGTATCCTTTCCAATGCAAGTGCTGATGGTCACATATTGCACGGATTGAACATTATAAACATCACAAAATGTTGATGTAACACTGATAACATTGTAGCTTTAGATAGCACACTGCAACATTAATGTTAATACTGATAACATTGTAGCTTTAAATATCACACTGCAACACTAATGCTGCTTCATGGGGACCTGAAGCAACCAAATCACCATTTGTCAATGACCTCTTTTAGCTCAGTGCCATCTAAGGAGTGTATGTAGTCTACATCAGCTTACAAGTACAGAAAAACATGTTTCCCCTTTCTGATGCCACATGGACAGCGAACCTATACGACAGTGTCACAAACTGGGTATACATATATAACAAACACTCATACTATGAGATTCCATGAGATTATTAAAGAAGTGAACTCAAAGTGAGATACTGAGAAGTCCCTAAAGAGATGCACTTCAGTGGCCTAGCTGTAAAAAAGCTAGCTTTAGCCCAGTGTGTGTGTGTGTGTGTGTGTGTGTGTGTGTGTGTGTGTGTGTGTGTGTGTGTGTGTGTGTGTGTGTAAACAAAGCTAGCTTGTGCTTTACTCTGTGTAATGTGTCAGACTCTGGTCCTGACTTCCTCAGTGTGGCCGGTGCATGCGGCTTAAAGCCTGTGGTGAGTTAGCCCTGCATGTGGTGTGTCCGTGTGTGTGTGTGTGTCCGTGTGTGTGTGTGTGTGTGTGTGTGTGTGTGTGTGTCCGCTGTGGGTGGGCAGAGGTACACCCAGGTGTGTCCAGGAAGTAAGCTGTGGTTTAAATCAAAGTGATGTTGGCCACTGAAGGAACTTAAAGGTGACATATTTGCCTTGGCTTGGCTTGACTGAGTGAGCTGAGGTCCCCTGTGTCTCTGGCAAAGAGATAACATCAATGCAATGCTCACAGCTCACCAGAGCAGCAAGCAACTATGATAGTACAGCGGCTAAGCACCAGAATCGCTCAGTTTTTGCAGGAAGCATGAAACTTGGCACAGTTATACCACTAACCCTAGTGATTCAAATATGGCCACCATTCTTAATAGAATGATACAACAAGATAAAAAAAGTATTTTAAGTTCTAACACCTCATTTTTAGGGTCAAGGAAGCTATTGGCATGATTTCCAAACAAACTCTATTGCTGTTCATTGCTGTTGCTGCTAATAGAAATATCATTAAAAAACAATTTCAAAGTTTGAAAAGTCATTTTATCACATGACAACCTCAGAAATATCAGAGGCATTAAGTATAATCTGTTAATGGAAGTAACTACCTACATCATCAATAAATTCTTATTCTACATTCTCTCTGAGCAAACATTAACTCTTACTATACATTGCTCAAAAACATTAAAGGAACACTTTGAAAACACATCAGATTGCAATGGGAAAACACATCATGCTGGATATCTATACTGATATGGTTAGGAACAAAAGGATGCCACTTCGTTTTTTGGGAATGAAAGTGATCAATCTACAGAGGACTGAATTCAAAGACCCCCGGAAATCAAAAGTGAAAAAATGTATGCAGCAAGCTAGTCCATTTTGCCTAAATTTCATTGCAGCAACTCATGATGGTACTCAGTAGTTCATATGGCCCCGACATGCTTGATGGCGCTGGGGCCGGATCCTAATGAGACGGCGGATGGTGTCCTGGGGATCTGCTCCCAGATGTGGACACGGCCATCACTGAGCATAATGTCACAGACAGAGGTGTTCAATTGGGTTAATTGTCCGGCGTAATAATCTGCTGCAGCTCAAACTTGTTGCTGGAAGTTACAGCCTACGGGGACTATTTTCAGGTGCTGCATGATATCATTGTGCTGCTGCGCCCATGGTACGTTCACAACGTTCCTTGATTATTACGCCAGAATGAGAGTGTAATTCCATGTCAAATCAGCCTAAAAAATCGCCACGTTTCTTTTTACGTTAGTCCTATTACAGTTTCTAACTTGAGAAGAGACACATTTTACATAGGAAAATTACCAGAAATCTTAGTCACTTTTAAGCATGATGCTAGCGGGCAAGATGCTAATGGTCTAATCCGATTCAATGATCTATGCTAGGCTAGAGCTAAAAGTGGTATCGGCAGACTCAAAGAAACGGCTGGATGAATTGGAGAAAGGTAACAATCAATTGTTTAACTCGAGGGGAGGTGGAAAATGAGTGTAATTCCCCAAATGGTGGAATATCCCTTTTTAAGGTAGAGTCAGAGGTCCCTTAGGTTTTTCCCCTTAGGCTGCTAAAGTCTTTTGTGCAACCATTTAAGGGATTTCTTACAAAAAGAAAATTTTAAGGAAACCTTAAAGGTGCTCTAAGCGATGTCATGTTTTTTAGGCTAAAACATTTTTTGTCACTTACAGCAAACATCACCTCACCATCCGCTAGCTGCCTGTGTCCTGAATACACTGTAAAAAAACAGCAATCTCTGTGGACAACCCAGGCTCCAAAAACAGCCACAAAACAACTTGAGCAAACCTTGCCCATAAAAACATAACAAACTGTTCCAGCAAATCAATGACGAGATGCACGTTTAGGAGAGTTTCAGTTGCACGGGAGGGAGGGGGAGGAAGCTAGCGAGCTAGCTTTCTGTTTTGTTTGAACATCAACAGAAGTGACGTTACCCAGCATTGCTTAGAGCGCCTTTAAGGAGAATACTTAAGAGTGTTTGTGCAACCGATTTTATTTTAAGGGGGCCTTAAATCAAGTTTTAAGGGAAAATCTTAACTTAAGGTGCTTTGTACAACCAGGCCCTGGCCTTAGCCGCTGTAGGCTATTAACACAAAAAGCATGTTCCTTTTGTTGTTACGTTGGCGATGGGGATGTTATTAGGTTTATGTTTGCGGTTAGAAGAAAGCTGTGAAAAGCAGTGTGTGTTACCTCCTACTGGGAAAATTATAAAGGGCAAGCCTGTGCTGGAAATGTATTCATAAGAGGAAAACCTGAGAAAGGGTAAAGCACTTCTCCGAGACGCGGGTGTCTAATGTCTGAGTCCTTTGTAAAGGTAAACAGTCATGTTGATGTTTGATGTTTGTCACTTCATTTGTGAGATTTCTTTGGATTGTGGTGGATAGTCATCTTCCCTATTTTAAACAAAGCAAGAATTTAGGTTTGTGTTTTTTATGAGTTGTCTTATGTCTCAACGAGTAAACAAGTACAGAAGAAAGGGACAGAGCACTGTGTGGGTAAACGAGTACAGAAGAAAGGGATAGAGCACTGTGTGGGTAAACGAGTACAGAAGAAAGGGACAGAGCACTGTGTGGGTAAATGAGTACAGAAGAAAGGGATAGAGCACTGTGTGGGTAAACGAGTGCAGAAGAAAGGCTGTGTGGGTAAAGTCCCAGTGTCTCTCAGGGCTGCAGGTCATCCGTCTTTTGTAACTTTGAATCAATTTGAAGGCATTGAATCAAACACAACCTAGTATCTTACAACACACACACACACACACACACACACACACACACGTTTTCTCTGTCCCAGAGCATTCTCCCATAAAATGAGATGTTGTGGTAAACTCTGTCTTGTGATTGGATGAACTTATTTTGCTATGTAAAACATATTACTCATATTCTCAATCCCTTTTCATGTAGTTTCCACCATCTAGTTTGTAACATAAGGTGATTAAAATACAGCAAAGTTATTTATCACAAATGCTATACCTCTGTAAAACAATATATGTATATATATATATATATATATATATGCAAAAACATTATATGACTGGACATAGTTTATGAATTCAGAGAGAGAGAGAGAAGAAAGTCGAGGCGTTCTAGACGCATGAGCACCTGCAGGGGAGAGAGTTTTTGGATGTGGGGTGTGTGTGTGTGTGGGGGGGGGGGGGGGGTGCGTAGGGGGGTGGAGATGACGTTGCGCAGACTTCCTGTTGTGGCTAGGCTGCTTTTCCAGCAGCAGTCAGCATCAGAACAATGCTTAACTCCCACACACACACACACAAACACACACACACACAGAAAGATCCTTCAAAACACACATACACACACACACACACACACACACACACACACACACAGAAAGATCCTTCAAAACACACATACATACACACACACACACACACACACACACACACACACACAGAGAGATCCTTCAAAACACACATACATACACACACACACACACACACACACACACACACACACACACACACAGAGATCCTTTAAAACACACACACACACACACACACACACACACACATCTAGACATTATACCCAGACACGATCTGAAAAACAGTGATGATCTATTGCACTTTTCAAACCTCTTTGACCTTGCTCTGTAAATAGGATACAAATAACTGAACCATAGTTTTTTGTCTTTACCTCATAATCACTGGCATCTGTAAGGCAGACTGCGTGAGTTGTCATGGAAGATAAAAAGCATAGCATGGAATATAGCCAAGAATAAGAAAATAGCAACGACAGTAAGTTGGGATGGCAACTGAGTAACATCATCACAGCAGTGTGACGCACCACACTAGAGGTTGCATTTACGTGCCCTAAAGTATATCCTGAGATAAAACTAACTCATGACATCTCTATTGACATCTCTTACACTACTGATCCCAACCGCCCACTGCGGTCTTCTGAGCGTCTGTTGTCTCGACCAGCCATAAACGCTAGGTCAAATTCAAGACCTCGGTGGTTCCTCGTTGGTGGAATGAGTTGCCTAGTGCAATCCAATCCAAATATAGGTTGATGATAACCATGTAACCATAACCAATCCAAATATAGGCTGATGATAACCCATAACCAATCCAAATATAGGCTGATGATAACCATAACCAATCCAAATATAGGCTGATGATAACCATAACCAATCCAAATATAGGCTGATGATAACCCATAACCAATCCAAATGTAGGCTGATGATCCAAATATAGGCTGATGATAACCATAACCAATCCAAATATAGGCTGATGATAACCCATAACCAATCAAAATATAGGCTGATGATAACCATAACCAATCCAAATATAGGCTGATGATCCAAATATAGGCTGATGATAACCCATAACCAATCCAAATATAGGCTGATGATAACCATAACCAATCCAAATATAGGCTGATGATAACCATAACCAATCCAAATAACCAATCCAAATATAGGCTGATGATAACCATAACCAATCCAAATATAGCCTGATGATAACCATAACCAATCCAAATATAGGCTGATGATAACCATAACCAATCCAAATATAGCCTGATGATAACCATAACCAATCCAAATATGATAACTTTGCATGGAAACCTGTGTTTATGTGACAGCATGCACCCCATGTAGCCCACAGTGCTGCCTGCAGATCTTTACTCTTGTAGCCCACAGTGCTGCATGCAGATCTTTACTCTTGTAGCCCACAGTGCTGCATGCAGATCTTTACTCGTGCATGTGAGATGCACATGATAACTCACACAAGCAAAGGCACTCCGTGGGCACTTTCACATTTGCACTCAGCAAAAACCTCACACTCACAGCTCTTCCACAACTCTCTCAGCTCTTCCACAACTCTCTCAGCTCCACTGTCAGTTTCACTTAGTCTGCTCCTCTGCAATGGTATGTTTATACAAAGTACATAAAGTGTATTTCAGAAAGTGTCTTTAGAGAGAAGTAGTTATAACGACTACTATTCCTATTCCTATTACTATACGACTATATACTATACTTACTGTTGCTGTAACAGTATTAGTGTAATTACTGTATTATGTATTGATTACGTTGCTGTAACAGTATTAGTGTAATCACTGTATTATGTATTGATTACGTTGCTGTAACAGTATTAGTGTAATTTTCTGTGTTATGTATTGATTACTTTGCTGTAACAGTATTAATGTAATTACTGTATTATGTATTGATTACTGGTGTTGCCTACAGGGTTTGTGGTCCTCTATGTAAGCGTGTCTCCTCTGAGTGTGTGTGTGTCGTCTCTGTGATTGTGTGTGTGTCTTCTCTGTGAGTGTGTGTGTGTCGTCTCTGTGAGAGAGTGTGTGTGTCGTCTCTGTGAGTGAGTGTGTGTCGTCTCTGTGAGTGAGTGTGTCTCGTCTCTGTGATTGTGTGTGTGTCTTCTCTGTGAGTGTGTGTGTCGTCTCTGTGAGAGTGTGTGTGTGTCGTCTCTGTGAGTGTGTGTGTCGTCTCTGTGAGAGTGTGTGTGTGTGTGTGTGTTGAGGATGTCGGACCCTGCGACCGAGCTGCCCTTCTACTTCGGCAGCATCAGCCGTGCGGAGGCGGAGGACCACCTGAAGCTGGCGGGCATGTCGGACGGCCTCTTCCTGCTGCGCCAGTGTCTGCGGAGCCTGGGCGGCTACGTGCTGTCGCTGGTCTGGGACCTGCAGTTCCACCACTACCCCGTGGAGAAGCAGATGAACGGCACCTACTGCGTGTCCGGGGGCAAGCCCCACTGCGGCCCCGCCGAGCTGTGTGAGTACTACAGCAAGGACGCCGACGGCCTGGTGTGCCCGCTCAAGAAGCCCTGCCTGCGCGCCCCCGACAACCCCATCCGCCCCGGCGTCTTCGACACCCTCCGCGACAACATGCTCCGCGAGTACGTCAGGCAGACCTGGCACCTGGAGGTGAGAGCGGCTCCACCCAGACTCGTGTGTGTGTGTGTGTGTGTGTGTGTGTGTCTGTGTCTGTATGTGTGTGTGTGTGTGTGTGTGTGCATGTGTGTGTGTGCGTGTGTGTGTGTGACTCGCTTTGGTTTTACTCAGAACACACAGCTCAGAGTTGGGGAGGAAAAAGTGACAGTTTTCATAGATCTGGGATGGATGACTCAAACTTGGTATTCATGATTTCAAGTGATTTCAGAAAGTTGTTACAAAAAAATACTAAAAAAGTAAGTCTGAGTTTGTTTTCCCAGTGGCATCAACTAAAAGTTTTTTTTTAAATAAATTGTTTGAACCCAAAAGGCAGTGTTCAGATTTGGACAAAGCATTATGAGACTGACTGTGTCGTGGGCAGTGAGATGATGCATCATACATGGTTAACAGAAAATTGCTTGGAAGGATGATAAAGATCTGGAAATGACATTTTGTGAATGCCAAATATCGACGTACATGGAAATGCTAATCCACTGTGTATGTGTGTGCGTGTGTATATATATTATGTGTGTGTGTGGTGTGTGTGTGGTGTGTGTGTGTGTGTGTGTGTGTGTGTGTGGTGTGTGTGTGTGTGTGTGTGTGTGTGTGTGTGTGTGTGTCAGGGAGAGGCCATGGAGCAGGCCATCATCAGCCAGGCTCCTCAGTTGGAGAAGCTCATTGCGACCACCGCCCACGAGAAGATGGCCTGGTTCCACGGAAAGATCGCCCGTCAGGAGGGGGAGCGCCGCCTCTACTCCGGCATCCAGCCAGACGGCAAGTTCCTGTGAGTCAACGGCTACGAGCCTCCCGTCACCACGGTTACGTGCTCCTCAACTGCCGCCGCAGCCTTTGTCTGAGCTGATGTGTTTTTTCCGAGGGTCATGCTTCTCTAATAGATGCTTTTCTGCTCGCCGACTGCAGGGTGAGACAGAAGGATGACTCTGGCACCTTCGCGCTCTCTCTCATGTACGGTAAAACCGCCTACCATTACCAAATCCAGCTGGACAAATCAGGAAAGTACTTCATGCCAGAGGGAACCAAGTTCGACACTGTGTGGCAAGTAGGTTCCATCAGGCGCTCATCCACTGGCACACACATACAATATTATTTCAGTCTGAGATTTCAAATGTGCGCAGGAGAGATGTTAAATCCCTAGTGGTGTAGGCAGGGAGTCTCACACAGTGGCCAATCAACAAACTAGACTATTGGGGGGTGCTGTGGCGCAGCAGGCTACATCACCCGTACCATATACGGGTCAGAGTGCCCACGGCGACCCAGGTTCGAATCCGACCTGCGGTCATTTCCCAATCCCACCCCATCTCTCTCTCCCACTTGCTTCCTGTCTCACTTTTTCACTGTCCTGTCCAAATAAAGGCAAAATAAAAATAAAATAAAAAACAAGCTAGACTATTTACCATCAAAAACAAGATGACTAATATCAAGCTTTGTGGGCAAAGACCAGCAGCAGCAGAACAGCCTTCAGACAGAGCAGAAGGGAACGGAAGGTGTTATCTTAAAAACACAACATGAAGATTTAGTTCAGAAATGAAAATGGTTATGGGCAGTGCAGTCATGCAATGATTGGGAAGCAACTTTCCAATTGGTGGTTGGTTCTTGATTCTTGGCTCTTGGTTCTTGACTCTTTTCAATGCATTTATTTACTTTTGAACTTCTCAGACTCTGTGCCAGAGTTGAGGTGTTGAGGCCAGGCTGCTCAAGATTTGAAAATAGATAATTATACACAGCGGCTTCAAGCGTTTCTCATAACTTCAGACACAGACATTTACTTTCCTTTAACCCCTGGATTTGTAAGACCAAAGAAATGTAATCAAATGCAGCAAAACACATGAAACAGAGAAACAAAAACAAAGAACAGAAATAACGCAACAGTGTATTTGATATCCTTCTTTCCGTACTATAGCTAGTTTAGATTTAGGAGTATTTGATATCCTTCTTTCCGTACTATAGCTAGTTTAGATTTAGGAGTATTTGATATCCTTCTTTCCGTACTATAGCTAGTTTAGATTTAGGAGTATTTGATATCCTTCTTTCCGTACTATAGCTAGTTTAGATTTAGGAGTATTTGATATCCTTCTTTCCGTACTATAGCTAGTTTAGATTTAGGAGTATTTGGGATTTTGAGATGAGTACACTTTGGACCTTTAAAAAAGATACGATTACTCATCCAAGAGGCAGATTATAAAACAATGAAGTGGTTGTGGAATTCAAATACCTGCTGTCTGCCCTCTCCATCCAAGCGACTGCTGTAAACATTAAAAGGGCTACTGAGTTACTAAGGCCAACAAGCAGCATTTGAAAGTGGTGTCTGCCATCCTGGTAATGAGAATGGTCTAAAGTATGAGTTTAATTGAAGAGGAAAGGGATTGTGGCAGATGACCAAAGCTGTGTGTGTCATCCTCTCTCCGCTGGGCAGCTGGTGGAGTATCTGAAGATGAAGCCCGACGGCCTGGTCACGGTGCTGAAGGATCCGTGTGTCAACCGCAACAACGCCTCCGCACTTGGTACTGACCACACACACACACACACTCACACACTCAAAACAACACCTCCACACTCGGTACTGACCGCCCCCACACACACACACACACTCACAACAACACCTCCGCACTCGGTACTGACCGCCCACACACACACACACACTCACACACTCACAACAACACCTCCGCACTCGGTACTGACCGCCCACACATACACACACACACACACACACACCGCAACAACGCCTCCGCACTCGGTACTGACCACACACACACACACACACACACCGCAACAATGCCTCCGCACTCGGTACTGACCACACACACACACACACACACCCTGAACACACACACACACACACACACACACACTGAACACACACTGAACACACACACACACACTGAACACACACTGAACACACACTGAACACACACACACACACACACACACACACACACACACACACACACACACACACACACACACACACTAAACACTCTCACAAAACACTCACACACACTATCATCACCATTCACAGTCACATAAATACACACGATTTCTTAGACTGGAAGACTGTCAAGATTTTCATATTTTTTAAAAACATAACATAACATAACATACTTTATTATACATATACTGCCACACACCCAAGTGCGTCTCTTAGCAGCATTTATGTACATTTGTCAATTTAAACAGCACTATTATGCTACACTATTATACTGTATGCTGATTCATGATGACTGTTATAAGATAACTATTTGATCTCTTTCAATGATGTTTTTACCCATCGGTTGCAGCTGTTCCAGTTGCTCCTAAGCAGGTATGTGCATTTCTGTAGATGTGCGGGTACAACATTCCATTGGTTTTGGTGTTTTTTTTTTATTGTTACAGTAATTGTGAATTTGTCTTTCAGAGGAGGTCAGGGAATGGATACACACCGCCCCCTCGTGGTGAGTTGATGACTTGACATCCCTCATAGCACTGGCTTTGAGACGTTGAGTCTCTGGCCTGCCTCTGCTACTGACTTTATAGTGTCGTTTCTGTATGGGAACAAAAGATTGACCCACATACAATCCAGTGAAGATACATCTTTGTTGTGCTACATAACATTGGGAATGTACAAGGGAACTAATATCTGTTAAATAACAAAGCAAATATCAAACTGACACCAAGTTGACAAGTTGTGTGTGTTGAAGTTGACTCCATGACGGACTCCGAGCCGCGGCGGACCATGCCCATGGACACCAACGAGTTCACGAGCCCTTACGATGACCCCGAGGAGCTGAAGGAGAAGAAGCTCTGCCTGAAGAGGGAACAGCTGATGATTGACGAGGTGGAGCTGGGCTCAGGGAACTTCGGCTGCGTCAAGAAAGGCGTCTACAAGATGAGGAAGTGAGTGTGACGCGTCTACAAGATGAGGAAGTGAGTGTGACGCGTCTACAAGATGAGGAAGTGAGTGTGACGCGTCTGACACCAGTCAGACTAAATGAAGCACATACCTGTGATGGATTTGGAGCATTGGCATGGACGGCCATAGTATGTGTTGAATTCACAATGATGGGGATAAGTGTGTGTGTGTGTGTGTGTGTGTGTGTGTGTGATGTGTGTATAGTCAGTTTAAGGCACTTAGAGTATCAGACCAATGAAATCATTTACAGATGTTCTGGGCTGTAAGCAGTCTGTATATATTATACACATAAACACACTGATGTACAAAGTAAGGTCTTTCAATGCCATGTTATGTATTCAAGACTTCCAAATCAAACCATGATCCATGCACAGCCCGGTTAGGTGCAGGTAGATTGCAGGAACAAACTTAAATATCAAAAATAAGATCGCACACTGTAGACTTTTGCTCCATTTTATTCAGAGCGAACAACGCGTTTCGCATTCAGTATGTATGCATACAGTTAAATATACAGTACAGTGATTTTATTCAGCGAAATGCGCTGAATAAAATCAAGTAAAAGTCAACAGTGTGTGGTATTGCGTTCTTATTTTTGGTATTCAAAACTTATTTGAATAGATATGTAAAACACCCTACCTGTGTGATATCAGATTCAGAAGAGACGGATCAAATAGCAGGCTATTATTATAACACACCTACTGAACCCTCAGTGGAACCTTAGTAAGATGACACGCTTTTGTTCTACTGACGCCTCAGTGGAACCTTAGTAAGATGACACGCTTTTGTTCTACTGAGCCCTCAGTGGAACCTTAGTAAGATGACACGCTTTTGTTCTACTGAGCCCTCAGTGGAACCTTAGTAAGATGACACGCTTTTTTTTCTACTGACGCCTCAGTGGAACCTTAGTAAGATGACACACTTTTGTTCTACTGACGCCTCAGTGGAACCTTAGTAAGATGACACGCTTTTGTTCTACTGCACACCAGGAAGCACGTGGACGTGGCCATCAAGGTTCTGAAGAGTGAGAACGAGAAGGGCGTGAAGGACGAGATGATGCGTGAGGCGGAGATCATGCACCAGCTGGACAACCCCTACATCGTGCGCATGATCGGCCTGTGCGAAGCCGAGTCCCTCATGCTGGTCATGGAGATGGCGCCGGCCGGCCCACTCAACAAGTTCCTCTCCAGCAAGAAGTAGGTCTCCACAGCACACGCAACACACGCTACAACAAGTTCCTCTCCAGCAGGAAGTAGGTTTCCACAGCACACGCAACACACGCTACAACAAGTTCCTCTCCAGCAGGAAGTAGGTCTCCACAGCACACGCAACACACGCTACAACAAGTTCCTCTCCAGCAGGAAGTAGGTCTCCACAGCACACGCAACACACGCTACAACAAGTTCCTCTCCAGCAGGAAGTAGGTCTCCACAGCACACGCAACACACGCTACAACAAGTTCCTCTCCAGCAGGAAGTAGGTCTCCACAGCACACGCAACACACGCTACAACAAGTTCCTCTCCAGCAGGAAGTAGGTCTCCACAGCACACAGCAGATCACTCATTCATATCACGCTACAACAAGATCCTCTCCAGCAGGAAGTAGACGCAACACACGCTACAACAAGTTCCTCTCCAGCAGGAAGTAGGTCTCCACAGCACACAGCAGATCACTCATTCATATCACGCTACAACAAGTTCCTCTCCAGCAAGAAATAGGTCTCCACACGCAACACAGTGTGCACAGGCAACACAGCAGATCATTCTGGCTAAATGCCCAACCGGGATCACTCAATCTGGCCCCCTAATCGTCCCCCAGTCTAATTGGCTCATTCACTCCATCACTCTCCACCTCAAGCTGGTGTGTGGTGAGCGTTCTGGCACATATTGGATGCCGTGCATCACCCAGGTGGGTGCTACACATAAGTGGTGGTTAGTGAGGTTCCCCCTTCCATGTGAAGCGTTTTGAGTGTCTAGAAAAGCGCTGTAGAAATGTAACGTGTTGTTGTTGTTGTTGTTGATGATGAAAAGCGCTATATAAATGTAAAGTGTTGTTGTTATTGTTATCATTCATTCAATACTTACTTTATATGCTTTTCTCTCACTACACACACAAGCAACACAGCTCATTCATTCACCCTTCAACTCAGCTCATTCATACATCTCCTCTCATGAGTCCGTACACAACAGGAACTTCTCATCCTTATTCCACATCCCTAACCCACACGCACGCATCGTAATTCCCAACCCATTCTTCTCCAGGCACCAAGTGCTACTTGTCTGTCGTTAGGCTCTTTGTTCAGTCACTGAGGATCCTGTTTAATTCATCCAAGCCATGATATATACAGTCTTGTTTGTGTGGGTGATAAAGAAAGTCACTAGATCTGCACCAAAACTACACTGAGTACACTAGACCCTGCCATTTCCCCCCTAACTGCCCTCTGCCCAGCCGTCATCCCGTTGTTGCCCCCCTAACTGCCCTCTGCCCAGCCGTAACCGTGCTGTTGCCCCATCGCCCCCTCCCCAGCCGTTGCCCTCAAAACTGCCCTCTTCCAGCCATTGCCCCCTCCCCAGCTGTAACCCTGCTGTTGCCCCATCGCCCCCTCCCCAGACGTAACCCTGCTGTTGCCACTATTGCCCCCTCCCCAGACGTAACCATGCTGTTGCCACTATTGCCCCCTCCCCAGCCGTAACCATGCTGTTGCCACTATTGCCCCCTCCCCAGCCGTAACCATGCTGTTGCCACTATTGCCCCCTCCCCAGCCGTAACCCTGCCGTTGCCCCCTCAGGGATCAGGTGTCGGTGGAGAACGTGGTGGAGCTGATGCACCAGGTGTCCCTGGGGATGCTCTACCTGGAGCAGAAGAACTTCGTCCACAGAGACCTGGCCGCCCGCAACGTGCTGCTCGTCAACCAGCACTACGCCAAGATCAGCGACTTCGGCCTGTCCAAGGCCTTAGGGGCAGACGACAACTATTACAAGGTTAGACTTTCTCCTAAATAAAATACAAAATACATCTCTGCCGACTGCTTACATTACACTGGAATACATGACAGTTTATTTACATAACTATCTATCTATATTTGCATATCTTATCTAAAATTCAAACAGGAATACTGTTAAAGTTTGTCTCCAAATCTAATGGTTAAGCCAGACCTGAAGATGGTTGGAGGTTTTTGCGTTTATTTTGAGAAGCAGCTCAGAGCATGCTTGTGGTTTGGGTGAAGTGGCGGCATGATGAGCAGGGTGAACTGCTCCCTAAAGCCTGGGTGTGGGCGCGTGGGCACGGAGACGCCATGCCGTGGGCACACGCTGCTGCTAGGCACAGGGGTAGCTCACCTTGTCCAAAGGGAAATTCCCAAGACTTTACATGACTTCTCCCTCAGCTCTCTCAAACCATCTGTGAGAAGTCCCTGTGAACTTGTGTGTAGAGGATCATTTATCTTAAATCCACCCGTTAGATATGTTCAAAGGACAATTCTACAATTAGATACCAATACATTTTACACAGACCTGGATGTCCATAGTATAGACCTATTCCAAAATCAGTATAACGCAAGTCTATTAGTGGTTATAGATGTGGTAATCAGCTGTTGCAAAAGCGGCATTTAGCATTTAGCTGCACAACAGCGTGTAGTGGTTCATTTAGCATTTAGCTGCACAACAGCGTGTAGTGGTTCATTTAGCATTTAGCTGCACAACAGCGTGTAGTGGTTCATTTAATCTGCTGTCTCCCGCCCAGGCTCGCTCGGCAGGGAAGTGGCCACTGAAATGGTACGCCCCGGAGTGCATCTGCTTCCACAAGTTCTCCAGCAAAAGTGACGTGTGGAGCTTCGGGGTGACCATGTGGGAGGCCTTCTCGTTTGGAGGGAAGCCTTATAAGGTACCAGCACCGCTGCATCCATGATGACCTCTGACCCCGCCTGCTGCCCAACGCTACATATGCTACTTCAACTTCAGTTAGCGGATTCAAATCTGCTCTTTAGTTGGGTGGTCGGTTTATAAAGGGCCAAAATGCAAAGATCACACTTGAAAACTCTTACTGACATCTGGTATAGGAAGTTATAGGAGTTTCAGTCCCAGATATTACACACACTGATCACAAACATATACCTGTGTTTCCTTAAAGGACTTCCTTTGGGAAAATACCTGTGTTTCCTTAAAGGACTTCCTTTGGGAAAATTGTCTGTTAAATACCTAGATGCAGAAACATATTTGGATATTTGAGCACATGGACTATGTGTGTACATGGACATCACATTTATTTACTTGTATGTATGTGCTACTTCTACAAAGACAATTTTAGCCCCAGGCCTGACCCATTAGGGCTCCCAGGCCTGACCCATTAGGGCTCCCAGGCCTGACCCGTTAGGGTTCCCAGGTACTGAGCACACACCCTTAGTGTGGTCAGAATTCTGCTCTATGAGTCGGCCCCATTTTATTCTGCCACCAGAACCATCATTTTGCCCAACATGTCAAGAGAAAAACCGGTCACAAATGATTCTGGACACTGTATGTTTATTTTTGACTGAACATGTTTATTGTTTATTTTTGACTGAACATGTTTATTGTTTATTTTTGACTGAACATGTTTATTGTTTATTTTAAATGTGTAGAAAATGAAAGGCCCGGAGGTGATCAGCTTTATTGCGGATGGCTCTCGAATGGACAATCCAGCAGGATGCCCTGACGTAATGTACAAGGTTATGCTGGACTGCTGGACGTACAAGTATGAGAACATCTCCCCTTTACTACACACTGTACTGCATATGAGAACCCTTTACTACACACTGCATATGAGAACCCTTTACTACATACTGCATATGAGAACCCTTTACTACATACTGCATATGAGAACATCTCCCCTTTACTACATACTGCATATGAGAACCCTTTACTACACACTGAATATGAGAACATCTCCCCTTTACTACATACTTCATATGAGAACCCTTTACTACATACTGTACTGCATATGAGAACCCTTTACTACATACTGCATATGAGAACCCTTTACTACATACTGCATATGAGAACATCTCCCCTTTACTACATGTATATGCATATACACTTATTACATGACTGATCAATGAATTAATGTCAAAATACAAATACATACTATATATGCATTAAGAAATTATCTCTTTTCCCCTGCGCTCTTTCTGTTTCTCTCTCTCTCTCTCTCTCTCTCTCTCTCTCTGTGTGTGTGTGTGTGTGTGTGTCTCAGACATGAGGAAAGGCCGTGCTTTGCCAAGGTGGAGGAGCGCATGCGGCTCTACTACTATTCCATTTCTAATAAGAATCCTCTGGATGCCCTGCCCGAAGAGAACACCGAGCCTGGCACCTAGCACTGACCTCTGAACTATGTGCCATGGCAACCTGTAGCACTGTTATGTTATGTAGCCAATGCCAGCTAGCAAACCATTTACTGATCTGAGCCTGAAGCCATGTTCTCATTAAATGCTTGGTTTAATTGCGCTTTTTACAGCTAATGAATTGTGTTTCTTGCTTGGTAGGCACTAAAACAAATTAAAAGGTTGGCACATGTTTGCTTTTCAAATAATACTGTTTTACTGAATAAAGGAAAACATTTTCCAATAGGCATGGCAGGGCAAGTTTATTTATATAGTGCATTTCATACACAGGGGTTACCCAATGTACTTTACATAAACAAAAAGCAAAGATTGTTACTGACCTACTGTTTTTCCTGACTTCCTGTTCTCTGTATCGTGTTTCCAAGCAGAATAGTTATTTCATACATTCCTTTTTTCTCACTGTATTCAGTAGCCATGCTTGTATGAGTTCATGTGCTTATTTAAAAATATGAAAATAAAATTATTTGAAAACATGGTAGCCTACTGTGTCGCATGAAATTTAGGAATGAATATGCAATAAAGAATAATATAACAATCTATTGATGAAATGACCTTTCTTATGGTGTTGTCGTCCTTCGTTTATAAAGTAGGCTATCTTCCTCGCGGCAGTAGAGCAGTCTGGGGAAGCAGAGTGGACCATTAAAGAACACGTAGTCTCGCTCTGCTCTCTGCTGTGGTTTTCATCAATATGACGTTTCATCAAAGGAAGTGAAGTTTTGTGTAGCTAGGGAGGGGCTTGTTGTTAAGTTTTCAAAGAAAATGCATCATTACAAACTATAAAGGGAAATTTACGACTAATTTAGCAATAAGTACGCATAGTTAGTCTTATTGACTTGTCAAATTGGTCTGCGTCGTAATCGTGTAGAATTTGGAGAGGAGCATCATAGCGGAACAAGAACGTAGGTATTATTTGGGTAAGTTCGTTTTAGGTTCCCTGTTTCGGTGAACAAGTCCGTTATTTCTTCTTAGTATGTAATTTGAATAGACCTGTGAAATACTTCGAAGGCTCAGCGTATCTTGTCTGTTAATTATCAGTAGGCTACAATGTAATAAGGCTGGAATAGGAGTTTTACACTTTGTAGCCGCTGTCACGCGGAACTACCGCATGAGGCAATTGAAAGTTTGTGTGGCGCTCACTCGCATAGCCATTTTATCAATCCACTGTGTTCTTCCCACACTTGGTTGTTATAGCCGCATCGTCACTGACATTGTAGTGTGATATTTTCTATCCATAAAGAATAAATTAATTTATCACTAAGTTAGCCCCAGTGGCCCAAATGGCTACTTGATCATTTTAATGCAAACTAGCCTACCCAAAATCGATTACATGCTCTTGGTTAACCTGGTGAGCTTCTGATGATAGTATAAGGCCTGATTTGACTTGAATGTCACAGTTGTTGTCGTCACACTTTGCCATCACACATCAGTGCTCGTGGGCTGATATGATAATCAATTCAGTTGAAACCAATATGTGTTTACAGAAACTAATCTGTCGACATATTACAAAACTGCTCACAGACCTCTATAGGCTAAGTGCTCCAGAACAGCTGGCTCGCTGGACAACATCTGTCTGTTCTGCACTATATCAGCGCAGAACTTGCTCAAGAGTCTGTGACCCATAGGTTCCATCTTTTCTTTGGCAGATAGATAGATGGACACTTTATTCAGCCCGACGGAATTTTGCCAGCTTCCACTTGTAATTTTTACTGTATGAAATGAAAATGTTCAAAGACAAACTATAATGACCCAATTTCGTATGTAATTTTCATCTTGGTTCTTTGTTTCGGGTGGTTTTATACATTTATTTATTTTTAGACAGCACCAGAGAATGCAATTATATGCCTGAGACTAAGAGACTGAATATGAATAAAAAATAAAAACTGGTAGAAGTTCATTTTAAATCACGCTTTCAGAATAGCGTATACTCCTTTTAAGTGTAGACGCATTTGTGTTTGTGGAACTGAAGAGTGTCTCCTTGATCTGTGTTTACATGGTTGCATCCAGCCATGCTAAGCATGCACAGGAGGGAAAAGGGCCCTCTGTCCCTCACTTTATCTCCATCAGTTAAACCAGGAGGCACTCAGCCTTGTTTGGCCTTCTAACCAAGTCTATTGTTGTCATTTACAAAAAACTGGCCGTGAAGAACCTTTTTTTCCCCTTGAAGAATGATGGTTAAAGATAATCATCAAGAAGTCCGATAGACAAGTTGTAACACAGTCACACAGAGACCACTCTACATTCCACGTGTATTTGTAATGTTTTCCATTTTGTGTTGTCAGCAGTTTGTTCATCTAGGCCCCTGTGTTCTACTCTATTTGACATTTGGTGTTTTTTTTTAAAATCTATACAGTATATGAAGCATCAAATCATTTTTTCCCATTAGATACATTAGACACAGCTTTTAAACTTTCAATCCCAATGAGGGCAAATCATTTCTTCCCATTAGATACATTAGACAGATTAGCTTTTAAACTTTCCAAATAGCCGTGGACTGCCTTTCACTTCTCTTTGTGACCGCTTCTCTCTCACTGTTTATCTCTCTGCCTCTGATGTGATCATCGTTCCTGTGTCTACACAGCGTCCAGCACAATAAGAGAAGGATCACAGTGACGACGCCAGTGCTGAATCAGCTGTTGCACGCCCTGTTCTTGGAGCTTGACCAGGAAACGAGTACTTTCAGAAGACAAAACCCATCCAACTCGCCACTCTCACACTCCAACAATGTCCTTGGCACTCAAACAAGTCTTCAACAAAGACAGGACATTCCGCCCCAAGCGCAAATTTGAGCCCGGGACGCAGCGCTTTGAGCTGCACAAAAAAGCGCAGGCCTCTCTGAACGCAGGACTGGACCTGAAACAGGCGGTGCAGCTCCCTCACGGCGAGGACCTGAACGACTGGGTGGCCGTGCACGTGGTGGACTTCTTCAACCGCATCAACCTCATCTACGGCACCGTCAGCGACTCCTGCACCGACCAGTCCTGCCCCGTCATGTCCGGCGGACCCAAGTACGAGTACCGTTGGCAGGACGAGAACAAGTACAGGAAGCCCACGGCCCTCTCTGCCCCAAAGTACATGAACATGCTGATGGACTGGATCGAAGTGCAGATCAATAACGAGCACATCTTCCCCACCAACGTCGGTGAGAGGTTCACCTGCAGCACCCGACATCTGCCCCCCATCTCCATTCAGTGTTGCACAGGACACTTTGTGGAGGACAATTCAGACAGCCTTTTGAATAATAATTAGCATTAATTATTATGAATCCGAACATGCATGTGCAACAGGAAGTTGCATCAATAGTGCTGGCTGAGCGGATATTTTAGGATCGGGGCAGTGGGTTTAATAGTGTCCTAAATAGGCTGCTTGGCAGGAGACAGAGGCATGCTGGCTTTGCCACTAAACGGGGTCGGGTCACTAAAAGCACAGTGAGATATAAATAACCATGCTCTGTGCTTATTGCAGGGGAAACAGATTCTTAGAAAGCAGTAAGATAACTCCATTCTGTGTGAGGGCCAAGATCTGACTAAAAAGGCAGGACATGCTGGTTTATCAGAGAGGCTGACGCATAGGCCTTGTTTATCACTATGATCGGCTAGAGAATGTGCTCACGCTCACACTATGAGTCTTGGTCTTAATAGAGTGAGACGCTCTGAGAGGAAAAAAGATCTACCTCATATCATACATCCAAGCACATGTCTTGACAGCATGAATGTTTTTAATCCACGTTTATATTTGCTCATAATGTGCGAGCCTAACTGTGCTAGTGTTACTGTTTGACCATGATACATTTAGTCTCCACATCTGTTTACATCCCAATTAATCACTTTGTGTTGTTGTTGTTGTTGTTGTTGATTATTTCAGGTACTCCCTTTCCCAAGACATTCATGCAGGTAGCGAAGAAGATCCTGTCGCGGCTGTTCCGCGTCTTTGTGCACGTGTACATTCACCACTTCGACCGTGTGAGCCAGATGGGAGCGGAGGCACACGTCAACACCTGCTACAAACATTTCTACTACTTTGTCACCGAGTTCAACTTGACCGACCACAAAGAATTGGAGCCACTGGTAGGACTTTGTGTGTGTGTGTGTGTGTGCATGTGTGTGTGTGTGTGTGTGTGTGTGCATGTGTGTGTGCATGTGTGTGTGCGTGCGTGTGTGCGCGCGTGTGTGTGTGTGTGTGCGTGCGTGCGTGCGTGCGTGCGTGTGTGTATGTAGGCTACATGTGACAGTTAAAGAAAGGGTTAAAGAGTAACCACAGTTGAAGGGTAACGCTTAAAGGGTTACAGATTGATTAGCATTAGTGAGTATACAGGAGATGTTTGGTACATGCTTATTTGCATTGGTTGATATCAGCAGTTTGTATCGGCAAAGAGGAAACTTGATGCTTCATTGTTTTTTTCTCTGTGACAAACGCTCAAACACTAGCGACCGAGTCAGGTGTCCTTCACAGATCCTGTTACAGAAGGACAAGTCGCTCATATGCAGGCAGAGTAAACAATGTCACGAGGAGCCGGTGTGTGTGTGTGTGTGTGTTTGCTCAGTAATGCCTTCGCTGAATCGTTTCCCTCCTTCGATTCAACAGAAAGAGATGACCGCTCGCATGTGCCACTGAAAGGAAGCCATCGACCACATCGATCCCATCGACCCCAGCTGTAAACAAACAAACAAACAAACAAAAAAGAATCTTCAAGAGTTTATTTTTTATAAAGACAATTAATGCAATTAATGCTACATATTTAGAAAGAAATGTGTAGATGAAAAACTTTATTCTTTACATGTGTTGGAAAGTTTTTTTGAACTCAGTATTATTTTATGTTGTTTGTTGTTGCGATATTTGTTATGGATAGTCTACATTAAAAGCAAATGATCACTCTTCTTATTTGTTTTTCTCAATTATTGGTGAAATTGTGATCATGGGTTACTCGGTTGCATTATGAATAAGTATACACTTCTAATGAACCATATGAAAACGTAGGATAGTTTCGAGTGCAGACTATCTGACAATGTTAAATCCCTTTCATACATCTACATTAGTGGATTGATTGATGCAGTGTTTTTCAACCACTGTGCCGGGGCACACTAGTGTGCCGTGAGAGATCATCAGGTGTGCCGCAGAAAATTACCCAAATGTTACTCACTGGTCCAGAAAAGCAACTGTTGCATCAAAGAATTTATAACCACATGCTCTCATTGATTGTATGATTGCACTATTTGTGGTATGCTGGCATTGTACAACGGGGGCCCCATATCCAGTATTCACAGAATCATCACATATCCAGTTCATAACAACAATTAAATTAGATATAGTCACCTACAAATGAAACCGAGGGCACTTTTTTTATTGAGCAGGTCTTGCATAGAAGCCATAATAAGGCCATATCTGTGTATTATTTGAAATTTTAGGCTATGGTATGTTTATTTTTTCTTCACACAGGATGTTAGTGTGCCGTGGGACATTTTAAGTGTCAAAAGTGTGCCGTGGCACAAAAAAGGTTGAAAAACACTGGATTGATGGATAGATCCACCTATATCAATTACATTTATAAGTAAAATAAAATCATGTTTTGTACACAGTAGCAGTCAGGCTTTATTTAGTGGACAGAGGACTATTTGTGGGAGAGGTGTCCTTGGTACTAAACGGTAAATGTCCACTAGGGGGCATAAGAGGCACATCGAAAATTACACGAGAAGTATCGAATAAAAAAAACAACGGTAATCAGGGCATGAGATTCACATAACACACTGGTTCTGATTACGCAACAAGTTTCGAGTCTGTAGCCTACTAGTGGCCTTGTCTGCAGCTCTCAGACTGTGACAAAGGACGTTTTGTTCATTTTCTGGGAAACAGTAGGCTAAACTGCTTATTGACATTTCTGTTGACTGGTGTTTTAATGTGAGAAATCATCTGTCTACCAAAAGCCGAATTCAGTGCATCAATAGGGGGGTTTTGGATAATCAGCACGAAGTTAACAATTGTTAAAACCTTTGTGGCAAGCAGACAGCAAGAATGTCTGAGTTTGTTTTCACGAATGCTCTATCGCCAGTGCAATGCAATTACACTGATAAGATAGGTGTGATTGTTCGCGTATCCTTCTGTGTCCTCCCATACCTCGCTATAAACTCACTACATTCATGATAGTGAGGTTTATAACGCCGCGGTATAGCCCTCTCTAATCTTCGGAGAAAAAGAGGAACAGGAACCCTTAAAACAATAACAACCCTTAAAAATATAAACAACATGAGGCCGACTGAACGAACTAGCCAGGGATGTTCAAGATAACATCCCTCCCCCCTTAAAGTTACAGCTCATCCTCCACCTTCACTGCATGCATTACGTGCAGAAAGCCAGATCGAGCTCCACATTCTGTTCTTTAGCTGTTCTGGAATGTACAGGGTGAATCGAGAAAAGTGAGACGTCAAAGAGGCGGGGATTGGATGGGGAAGTGGGCTAGTCCAAGTAAAAAGATGATTCAATCGAAAGAAACATTATGCATAGCATACCAACGAATTCTAAGCGCGTGAGTCTGTGCACATGTGCAGTTCAAAACGTCCTCTGGTGAAGCATTCTCGACTGCTATTTAGAGTGCATTCTCGTTTAAAAAGCAAGTCCTTTTGGTTATCCTTGCTAAAGGGAAATTTCAAATGAGCAGTTTAGGAACTTGTACCACCCAGAAAATACAGGATAGGGGAAAGCAAATTAGAAATAATTATGTTCATATTTTATATGTATATTTTCATATCATATTTAAGTCAACATGTTTTATGGAACATATCTCTTTACAGATTGTGTCCCGCATTCTTTCACAGGGCCACATATTTCCTAGGCCTCTGTGCCAGCATGATCTATGTTTTGTTATGAAAACTGACCTTGGCTAAGATGTATTTGGACAGACAGTGAAGGTTCACAGCGCAAGTGTTGTGAGTCCAGAGACATTTAGGAGGGGAGAAACACAGTTACATAACCTGAGTACAAATTGCTTAATCAAAAGAGTGACTTCTGGGGTGGATGGAATTCCTTCTGTAGGACTAAACGCTGATTAAACCTGCTGGAAAAATAGGAAACTGGGGCGATTTTCCACCCTGCATACCAGGACAGATTTTCTGTGACCATTACACTGTAAAAAAAAATATGCCTCTCCAACATAAAAAATTCTAGTGACCCGTTGCACCTAAAATTTTTAGTTAGCCCAACTTAAGTTGCGGAAACCAACTTTTTTTTGTTGTGCTGACTATCCCTGCATGTAGACTGAACTTAAAATAGAATGTTGTGTCAATGAAATATTCTCTGTTGACTAACCATAGCTTGTTGGGCCAACAAGCAGACTCAACTTGAAATAAAATGTTGTATTAATTAAATATTTCATGTTGGCCAAAATGTCTATTTTTCATTATTTCAAATAAATGACACACTATGTTCTGATAAAGTACATTTTATTTATTTATTTAAATCCATATGAACTCGCCTGTAAGGCTCAAGTGCAATATTACACAAGTATTTAACCAGTGTCCTAGAAACAAGATCTGAGAGTTCAAGAAAGCATGGCATGTCACTCAATAGTTGTATTGGAAAAACAAATATCTGCTTTACAAAATGAAACAAAAGTAAAACATGACAGCTTTGCCTGTGAACATCTGATGTAAAATTGGTTCAAAATGATTTGTGACATGTTCCAGAACAGTTACAAAAATCCAACAAAAAAAGTCACTGCCATTTAACAGAAACATTTGCATGAAACCTTTGATACCTCAAAATACCTCAATGACTGGCAATTAACATGTACTGTAATGACCATTACACCTGTAATAACTCTTTCTTCAAGGACTGTATCCTTGCTGTGCTTTTTCCCAGGTTTAAGAGAATCGTCTGGACTGCCTCGAATGTGTACCTTAAGTCCTTAGGGTACTCCATATTTAGAGCATAAAGCAGACCAAAGAGCATCATGAGGGTTTGTGAAGTCTCCTAGATTGTCCATGACAACTTCCTCCTCCAGTACTACAGCCACATTGACCACTGTGGGATATGGTCCTGAGTTGGTAGAACTGTCAGTTACTTCCAGGATCCCCATGTTCATGGCTTTTGTGTGTGGCCCCAGTGCCTCAGTCAGTATCCTGTGAAAGACAATAAATGACACTTAGTGTCAGACTGAAAGCATGTCTTAAGCAATCATTACTGCATCTCGAACAGTAATACCATAACGTTTTCAAATGAATTACCTTAATAGTCTTTGAAATTGCAGATGCTTCTCTTAAGTACAGGGGAAGACCATGAAGAACAGCAGACCGTCTATAAGTAGTTAGATCTGTGGTCTGCAAAAAATTAATTATTATTAATTATTAAGTCACCTAATTCACAGAGGTTACAATGCAACAGTTTAGGATCACTTACTCCTTTCACCTTTGGGCTTCATTACAACCAACTTCATGAAATAGCTACCTGAAATGCATTAAGATTACAATCTGCGACGGATAATCAGCTAACAAGTGATAAGTACGCAGATCCCTTAAAACTGTTGGAATAACATTCCCAGAGTTAAGTTAGATACTGAAAGTGGTTTTCTAACAGTCCTAAAATAGTTCTCAAACATGCTGTGCACTTGTTGGCTGTTTTTTGTTCAGTCATATTGACCAAAAGCATGTCAGGTGACTTTCATGAGGCTGGTCAAGATGAACCAATGGTGAAATTAGTCAATTTTGCACAGTAGTGTATGTAGGTGCTGGTCAAATGGAGCTATATGATAGGAGAAAAACAGCTTAATACTACACCAGAATCTCTCTGTGTAATGCATACATGATGTTGATCACAAGGTCTTGATCGATCAGGGAAGTTGACTGCTTTGAGAATTCACATAATTCACACCGAAAACTGGCATGGTCGGTGCATGCGCCTGTCTATTTTAGGATGTGCTCTCCATAAATGGGTTTTTAAGGCCCCTGTTTTTGTAAAAATACAAACACAGTCTGGATGAATGCAGGGGAAAAAAACGTTACCTGCTTGCCAATGATGAAGCCTGTAGTGCTTACAGCAGGATGTCTTACAATAGCTGCACTGCATTTAGTTTTAAGCCTGAAACAAAATACCTGAAATACAAACAAGACAAATGCATCAATAACTCATAATTCTATAAACAGGACAACCATGCTAAACTATGCTTAAGTATTTTAGGGTATTCTTAAACATGGCGCGTTAGCAATCATGCCTCTCCTAGGTTACATATAGCTGGGTACCAGGCTAAAAGGGCGTTTGGTGAGGCAAATTGATTAGAGCTACGTCCAAATATGTTAAACAGCTTACAACTCTGGTAGCAGCTATTCGTTTTCGTGTTAGCACAACTGGTTATTTTTTTAATCAGACTGAAATGTTATTTCACCCTTGCATAAGGATGCTTTGTGCAGAGTACTAGCTGCTAACATGAGGGCACACGTGCTTTGAATGCCAGCTAACCGTTAGTACTAGCCGACACTCTGTGATCGATCGCAAAAGTTGCCAAGACTAGCTGGCTGCAGCAAAGTCAATAATCATACATATCATAAGCCAGAATGCAAATGGAATTTGGAAAAACTACTAAACGGTAACATGCCATGCAATATAGCGATACTTAACTGTTAGGGTCAACGTTAAAACCACATGCCAGTTGGAAAGGAATGCTAACTTTTATGAGTTAAAAATGTGATTTGCCAGCACTGCTAATCGCTGTAGTAACTGACAATATAGCTATTTCAAACTTTGTTGATAGACAATAGATATTATTAACCTTAATTTTATGATTACCTCACAGCACAAAGATAGAGAGCTAACTTTGAAGCACTCACCACAAACAACGTCGTGACGGTCGTGACTCTTGGTGGGAAATTCCAGAGTAGTAGAACTCATTTGCTCATGCTCGGATGATTCCCTCTTGCTCGGCCAACATAATATTTTTTGTGCAACGTTAAAAGTTCCGTGAACACAATTATACATTTTATCTTGATGAACATTTTGTAGTACAGTAATGAAAATCATGCAATCATTGACCAAACATATTTTTCTTTGTTTACACAACCATTATGTTGAGCCAACATGTATTTCCTCATTTGTACAACTTTTTGCATCGATCATTTTTTACAGTGTAGAAAATGTTTCCCATCTATGTTCAGTGAATGTTCCCTGCATGCATGAGAGTTTCTTCAAGTTCATAGTCATTGTTTTTGGAGCACAGACTCATTCCATTAGCCCAATTAAGGATTTTGCCAGCGGAAAACAGAACAGTTACAATTAGAGGGAAAAAACACTAATATAACCCTGATTACTGTACGTTCAAAGGATTGCACATTTCATGAGTTGCAGGTGTGCACCAACCTTGTTTGAAGTCCTTCTGAAGTGACTTTAGTCTGTTGTGAAACAGACACAGACTTTTAAGAGATGCTACTCGCATTGCTCTTATCCCTAGGAGGTCCATTCTAGGAAGTGTAGAATATAAATCTTAACTGTATGTGGGTGTGTAAGCTGACGCGTTGGAAAGAAAAATTGGCATCCAGGCAAGGGGTAACAGAATAGGACCGATGTCTGGTGTACACATTTCACCCTAGATTACACTGTGGCACACACACACATACACACACCCAGAGAGAGAGAAACACGCAACCCATCTTCACACATTCACACAAACATTCACATGGTTCCCACAGCACGTGAATGCTCCAGGAATGCTCCACGTTGTGGGGGACAGTTGTCCAGTTGTGTCCCACAGATGCGTGCGGTATGTCTAACGTTGTCGCACATGACAACATTGTTGATGTTTTGGTGCAACTTAATTCCACTTTATATGTGTTTATATCAAGAAGAAATGAACTGTTCTTATTTTCTCTAAAGGCTAATCATCTTAATGAACTGTTCGTTTTTTCAAAAGGCTAATCATCTTAATTGTCTGCAAACTAGACCTCCATGCATGTCATTTGTGCTCTGTTATGGGACGCTATTGATTTTCTGATCCCATTCGTGTGTGTGTGTGTGTGTGTGTGTATGTGTGTGTGTGTGTAGGAATCTGGCGTGCTATGGGAGGCACTGTGTCGGCTCCATTTACATTGCCCTGGAGTACCCTATGCTTTTCCCGCGGTGTGCTTGTTTTTCAACAGAAACTGGCCTTGCATCATGTGCTCCTCTGTGCCTGCGCAGGAGCCAAGTGTTTGCGCAATGTTTGCTGCTGGTTCATACCAGTGTATATGGGCAAGCTACACAGCAGGAAAGAATGCCCGGGAGGTTGATATGAGGTGCTTTTGCAAACACCTCGTGCACGTAAATAAATAAAAGTACAGCACATGATGCATGTGGAGGGATAGAGAGGATTCAAATGTGTGCTCAAAGCTGCTTAAATAGACAGTATAGTCAAGTTGTAGGATATTTAAAACAACAGGACTTGACCCTAATTGCTTTGGGCAAACAACACAAGTCCGAGCAGCAAGGGTAGAGTTAAATATACAATGAACAAAAGCAAGAAAAATACATTAAAGCTACACAATGCATTCCTATTACCTTAAAAACTGCTGGGGGGGGGGGGAGCAGTGGAGCACATTCCCACAAGAACACGGGTTTGAATCTGACCAGTGGTCATTCCCCCCCCCCCCCCCGTCCTCTGACCAGTGGTCATTCCCCAGCCCCCATCTTCTGACCAGTGGTCATTCCCCAGCACCCCCCCCCTATCTTCTGACCAGTGGTCATTCCCCAGCCCCCCCCCTATCTCTCTCCCACTAGCTTCCTATCATTCTACACTACACTGTCCCATCTGAAAAAAGGCAAAAAGCCAAAATAAACACATTAATAATTAAATAACAGCTTCAGAATTATTTTGATGCTACACTCACATACAATAAGGAGAACTGAATTTGCACACCTGGCATACGAGTACGAGCATTGCTGTTTCCGTCGGTACCCTCTTAGTACTGAATGGGTACCCAGTACATTGACCACTGGTGGAAAGGGGAATTCCTACATCGAGTTACTTTTTTACGGATAAAACCTAAAGAAATAGCTTAAATTAGGGAGAGCTAAATACAACCAACAACAGATTATAATGCACTGAGTGAAAAAGTGATTGTTGCAACAGTCTTTAAATGCTAAATGTGAGATCAACAACAGCTGATAGCTGAGATATCATTCAGTGACTGGCTTTTTATCATGGCATATGGCCTGTCCAGACTTAACAAGGCTGTCCAGACTTAACCTTAAAGAATGTCTGAAGTGAATCATCAGATGAGGGTATTTTAATTATCGTACCCCTGACAGAATGCACGTCCAACATGCACAGTCTGCAATGAAACGTGACAAGGCATGAGGAAGGTACGAGACACCATGCAACATAGACTACTTCAGGAGAGGCACTGCCATTCCAATGCCATGAATGTGTGTTGACTAAGGGCTTTTCAAAAGGAATTGCTGTTATTGCTTCTACGTAATTGGTAAATATGTCCTAACAATATGCCCCAAATACCTTTATATGTGCATGAACAAATAAATGAATATTGAATTTCCCCTTGGGGATCAATAAAGTATCTATATATCTATCTATCTATCTATCTAAATGAAGATAGCCACCCTTTCAACATCTTAACAGACAATGATGCATGACATTATAGGGCAAATTAAGTCTTGAGTCAATATTTCTATTAACATTTCTAAATATATATATATATAATCACCTAATGGCATTCAGCCGACTTGCCATTATGTTTTTGCATTAGTTAAGAACATTAAGGCTAATTGTAGGTTTATGGCAATTTGCCATATCTAAATGTTTGTACTTATTTTCTCGATGTGGACACTATTTTGTTGTTTTCTGAACAGATAAAAAAAAAGTTTGATGTAATGGCTTCGAAATTGTCAGTGAAAAACTAGGCCTAACCCTTTTTTTCTTTCTTGAAAGGCACAAAGCAATGCAGTCTTGTGTACAGATCTGGTCTGCCTACGTCATCCACAGAGCTGATCTAATAGTCTGTTCGAATTGCAGTGTTGTGCTCGTAGGCGATGGGGTGGGCCGTGCTCACAGCCGAAGGGGGCAGGATTAGCCAGTGAGAGGGGTGGAGAGGTACGTGAGGTTATAAAAAGCTGGGTGGCTCATAAACAAGCACCTTCCCCACGAAAAACACCACCAGGACTGTACGGTCGACATCTGCGGCTTTGAAGCAGAGGGTCAAACAACGGCGTCAAGACTGGAGCCTTAAAGAAAATAACGGGGTAAGTGAATGGAAACGTTAAATTCACAAAGGAGTTCGGAGATATTAGGTTAACGCTAGCGTGTTTAGCTATAACAGTATTTAACCTGCTAACATTTCATGCTCTGTTGTTGTGTTTTTATTGTCTGAAAACGACAGTCATTCTCGCTTGGCCAATGACTGTTAACGTTATTTAGCCTAGTTGCTAGCTAGCGAAGTTAGCAATACTAGCTTCTGAGGACTTGTCACCAACGTATGATACTACATATAATTTGTTATGGAGTTATGTGTATTGATTGTAACGTTTTTGTCGCGATAGTCTTATCAGCAGTTGACCATCTGTCGGTAGCTAGCTAGTTGGCTAGCTTATGTCGTAGTACGGGTGACTTGGTTTGCAAGTTCATATCAACACAGAATGCTGACGTTAGCTAACGTTAGCTAGGTTACCGAAAAGGCGTGAATGCTCACGGGCTCTTTGCAAAGTGTCCAAATGTTAGCAGTTTTTGGCTTTTATTTAACACTGGCAAAAGTGTCTTAATATCCATTGAATCACAGTTAAGCAAGTGATATAATTATCCATGGTGGTTGGATGGATATGTAAGGGATAATGGACGACACTGAATGTCTGGGTTTGCAGTCCGTTAGCGTTATGGAATTTGACATAACTTCTAGTGGAACATAAATAAATAGCGTTAGCTGCTACCGTTAATGCACATCTGTTTTAAATGTCGTTGAAGTTTGAGAGCAAAGATAGCTTAAAATACTGTTAACGTTAATACGACGTTGATAAATGTTATTCTTGGCATAATGTTACATGGATTTGTGAATGAATGGAACAATAACGGTAAGTCACACGTAGAAACTGTAGAATTCGATTGAATCCACAGACTGTAAAGATTGAAACCGAAACTTGTCAATGAAGTTTTTGGTTTGTATTGCCATTCAGCTAACGTTAGCTAACAGATTAATGGCTTCGTCTCTAACGTTAAGCCTTCGACTAAACAAACTTTTCCATATCTTTGAACAGGGTTCCCGTTTAAAACAACCAGTCATCCACCCACCGCCGTAATCTGCATTGATTCTGAAACAGGCCACTGTTTTGGAATTAACTGCAAATTGCCATACATCTCGACTACCGCTTACACCGCTACAGACCCGAAGCGTGTTGCCCCTTATCCAGGACAAAATGGTGCAAAACAAGATTACAGAAGTAACTGGATTCCATCGGTCATTCAAGGTAACGTTAAGGATTATTTAAGTTTTTTCCTCTGACTTCGAAATATATTGTAGGATAAACAATAATCGAACATGGTTAATAATTTGGTTTCATTTTGAAATGAGTACATTGAATTATGGTGTGATCACGTAGCAACAATGTGTTTTCCTCTCAGCCACCAGTTGGCTTGTGGCGTTAACTCATCAATGAAATACTATAATGTCTATCCCTTAGGGCCAAAACCCCTTTGAATCCGATGAGTTCTCCAAAACAGGATCCCATCTCATTGATTCGACCTTCAATTTTGACTGCTCTGCCCGACCTGGTAAGCTTAGACAATTTCTAAATATAAATTTAAAGGGGGGAAAATCAGGTGTTTCAGTGGAAGGCCTGCCTCATGCAGTGCTGGGCTGTCTGTGTCTTATTTTCTGTCATGTGTGTATAGCTCAGGCATCATCCATAAATAAGCATTCTCCTCCTTTTGAAATTGTAGACATGCCATCCAGCCAGCCAATTGATATACCAGATGCTAAGAAGAGAAACAAGAAGAAAAAGAGGTGCCGGGCAACTGATAGCTTCTCTGGACGCTTTGAGGGTGGGTGCAGATGTGACATGACCCACTACTTGTGTATGTGACTTTGAATAGGACATTATTGCATGCATTACTGTAACCTCATGGCTCTCTGGAGTGTGTGCTGATCCTTAGTCCCACTTTACTTTTACTGTGAGTCATTAAGTTGGCACAGCAACGCCAAGAAGCACGTATTGGGAAAGTCCCAACCGATCACCAGTGTTGTTGAGTGTTGCAATGTTGAGTCAGTCAGGATGGAAGTGGTGTAAAGTGGAGGTGCTAGGTCCTACAGGCCAGAGGTGGGGAGGGTGTGCTGGGTTCTGGGCCGGGTTCTAGACTATGGCATGCAGGACGAGTAGATGGGTGGTATATCAACCATGGAGGACATTGAATGAAGATTTATGTGTTTATTTTTATCCTCAGATGTGTACAGACTCCAGGAGGAGATTCTAGGAGAAGGTGCATATGCTCGTGTCCAGACCTGCATCAGCCAAATTACCAACAAGGAATATGCTGTCAAGGTAAGATTTGAACTATTTGCATAATACCACATAGCTTCCAGCATGCAGTCTGTTAATAAATACTTAAGTCAGGAAAGACTGAGGTAGTAATACTATTGTACATATTGTAATAGTAATATATGCATTATTATTATTATTATTATTATTATTATTATTATTATGTATGTGAGGGTGTTCAGTGAGATGTGGTTCAGTGAGATGTGCAATGTTTACATGGAAATAACCGAAGTGGGGCTGCTGGTTGGAACGTGTCAGTAACCAACAGTCTAAGAATAAGAAACTGTCATTCTTGACAAGTTCCTGTTAAGTTGGCTGCTGTTGAGTCGCTGAAGCATGTGCCAGGCGGTGTGGCTTTGTACAGAGGTGTTGCATTTGCAAGTGGTAGCACTCTCAGAGATGACATCATTAATGTTTGCCTGTGATTTAGGACAGTTAGTGGATGAGGTTGGCTGATTTTTTGTGTGTGTGTGTGTGTGTGTGTGTGTGTGTGTGTGTGTGTGTGTGTGTGTGTGTGTGTGTGTGTGTGTGTGTGTGTGTGTGTGTGTGTGTGTGTGTGTGTGTGTGTGTGTGTGTGTGTGTGTGTGTGTGTGTGTGTGTGTGTGTGTGTGTGTGTGTGTGTGTGTGTGTGTGTGTGTGTGTGTGTGTGTGTGTGTGTGTGTGTGTGTGTGTGTGTGTGTGTGTGTGTGTGTGTGTGTGTGTGTGTGTGTGTGTGTGTGTGTGTGTGTGGAATCACTTCCGTGTGTGTGTGTGTGTGGAATCACTTCCGTGTGTGTGTGTGTGTGGAATCACTTCCGTGTGTGTGTGTGTGTGGAATCACTTCCGTGTGTGTGTGTGGCGCAGCCCCAGCTCTTTACTGGTAGTGAGTGCTGTTTATGCAGGGCTGTGTGTGTGTGCTTGTAGTGTGTGCTGTTTATGCAGGGCTGTGTGTGTGTGTGTGCTGTTTGTGTGTGTGTGCTGTTTATGCAGGGCTGTGTGTGTGTGTGTGTGCTTGTAGTGAGTGCTGTTTGTGTGTGCTGTTTATGCAGGTGTGTGTGCAGAGCTGTGTGTGTAATGAGTGGTGTGTGTGTGTGTGTGGTGAGTGCTGTGTGTAGTGTGTGTGTGTGTTTATGCAGGGCTGTGTGTGTGTATGTGTGTGGTGAGTGCTGTGTGTGGTGTGTGTGTGTTTATGCAGGGCTGTGTGTGTAGTGAGTGGTGTGTGTATGCAGGGCTGTGTGTGTGTGTGGTGAGTGCTGTGTGTGTAGTGTGTGTGTTTATGCAGGGCTCTGTGTGTAGTGAGTGGTGTGTGTATGCAGGGCTGTGTGTGTAGTGTGTGTGTTTATGCAGGGCTGTGTTTTGTCGTGAAAGCAAGAGGCCCCACAGCGCTGGCTCAGCACAGAAACTTCCTTTCATTGTTTTGTTAGTGCTGTGCTGTGCACCGGCCAATCAGAGCCGTGGGGCGGAAACATTCCCTTCCTCTCCTGCTTTCATTGGTCAGCAGGGAGCACCATGGCGGGAACATTGTGTTCAGGCAGCTATACAAAAACAGAGCTGTGGCCAAGCGGAGGGGGAAGTGGGTTTGGGTCGTGACCTGAGGGGCGGCCTTAACTTTCTCCCCAGGCCAGGCCCGTTTGTTTTGAAAAGGAGGCTCTGGGCGTCTCTCCACTTAAACCTGTTTGAGCATTCCCGAGGAGGACTTTTTTTATTTATTTATTTATTTATTTTTTTTCTTCTTCTCTCTCTTGTAAAACTGAATGTTTTGATTGCTCGACATTGCTGTGTGTTGCAACACAGGAAATGACTAGCTCTGCAAATTCCTGCGCTTTTGTAGGGTGTTTTTTTATTTATTTTTTTTGTAATCTTTTTCATTTAAAAAAAAATCAAAGTGGTAGAAATAGTGTGTTTGTTTATTTGATAGGGACCATGCATATTAATGAACATTGTGTAATAAACACCATGTAAATATGCCAGAATTAGTACTGGAATTAGTTTACATGCTGTTTTTGTTTTTGCTACTCATTTTGTTTCAGTGAGGGGCCAAGTCGCCTACGTTGAGGCGAGGCCAGACATACTAAGCTGTGAGTGACTTGTTGAAGGCGTGGGGGAGGTGGTGGAGAGGGCCAGATAGCAGTGTGGGGGTAGCAGGCAGACATGAGGCCAGCTCAGGCCAGAGCAGGGCTCAGACGAGTGCCACCAGATGTCTCGGGCCCGTCCGCTGGGGATTTAGGTGGTGGGGTGAGGGGGGGGGGCAAACAAAAGGCCGTGGAGCCAACAGAGCAGACGAGCTCTCCGCCAGGTCCTTGCTCTCGTGTTTACAGGCCTCCATTTGATATGAGCCCCCCCCCCCCCCCTCCAGCACTTACCGCAGGCTTTTACCACCCCAGGCTCTGAGCTTTACAGCTCTGCAACAAAGATGAGACGTGAGACTCCAACCCCCCACTAGAATAAGCTCACGGCCCTGCTGTCTGTTTTCAGAGTCTTTGCCCAAAGTGAGAGTTTGAAAGCAAGAGCAGCTTTCGAAGGAAGAATAACAATAATAATAATAGTAAAAAACGTTCTCCCCCGCCTGCGGTTTGAGCATGAATCTGCAGCGCTGAACAGGCTCAGCAACAAACTGCTGAAGCTGCTGTTTAGATTGCGCTCGGGCGGTTTGGGAATGCGCAGTCATCGACGCCCTCTCTTTGTCCTGCTGTGGGGCCCAGTGGCCCTATATATAGTTCACTTGTGGGCAAGTTCAAGTGAGCTGCTCGCTTGCTATCAACCCTTCCCCCTCCCGTGCTATACGCTCTCCGTGGCCCTGGGCTAAAATATAGGTTACGGCGAGGAGGGAAAAACACGGTGTTGATTGCCTGGTGCAGGAAAAGCAGCGGGTGAAGTAGGGCAGGGTTCTGGAGGAAGTGGGGGAAAGACGGAACCTGGTGGAGTGTGCGCAGCCGGAGCCTGTGGCATGAGCTCTTCTACTCCTAGAGGAGTCTTACTGTGTGGATTACTGGGATTCAGCCTTTTATGAGATGTGCCATTAAATATAGTGTGTTTTTCTGTGTTTTCTGAAATGCAGATCATTGAGAAAAGACCTGGACACAGTCGCAGCAGAGTGTTCCGGGAAGTTGAGATGCTCTACCAGTGTCAGGGACACAGGTAACACACACACACACACACACACACACACTACTCAAAACAGTGTTGCCCTGCATAAGTCCCTGAAGTGCTCTGAAGAGTGTGTAGCCAAACTTGACTTCCTGTGTTGTGCCCCCTCAGAAATATACTGGAGCTGGTGGAGTTCTTTGAGGAGGAGGAGAAGTTCTACCTGGTGTTTGAGAAGCTGAGAGGAGGTAGGTGGACCGTGACCTGACCGTGGGCCCCTCGGCTGTGTGGGCTCCTATGGGTGGATGTGGATGTGAAGGCCGATTGGATGACCTATAAACGGATCTCTCTCTCTCTCTCTCTCTCTCTCTCTCTCTCTCTCTCTCTCTCTCTCTCTCTCTCTCTCTCTCTCTCTCTCTCTCTCTCTCTCTCTCTCTCTCTCTCTCTCTCTCTTTTTTTTCTCTCTTTTCTCTCTCTCCTCTCTCTTCTCTCTCTTCTCTCTCTCTCTCTCTCTCTCTCTCTCTCTCTCTCTCTTCTCTCTCTCTCTCTCTCTCTCTCTCTCTCTCTCTCTCTCTCTCTCTCTCAGGTTCTGTCCTGGCTCATATTCATAAGCGGCGGCACTTCAGTGAGCAGGAGGCCAGCATTGTGGTGCAGGACATTGCCAGTGCACTGGATTTCCTCCATAATAAAGGTAAGTCAGTACTGTGTGTGTGTGAGAGTCACTGGAAAGATAAATGCCTCTGACTTTATTGGAGTCCAGTTGTGTGGAGGGCGTGCCTGCTGGGGGGGGGGTTACAGTGTGAAAGCTGATCTGTGCAGGCCCTCGTTGGCCAGGGTGAGGTGGTGGGCTATCATTTCTGGGTAGGAATAGCAGTCCGACTAAAAACAGCTCACGTGCCCACGCGTGAGCCAGGAGCTTATAGTGGGGTGAAGGGTCTCACATTCACCACTGGACAAGTGACCCAGTCCTGGGACCCACACAGTAATTTCCTGTGTATTAGCCGCATTGTGTATAAGCCGCAGGACAGTGTTTTATGCAAGTTAAAAGAAACAAAACATATTGATATCATATTAACTGCCTCCGTGTATTAACAAAGTCGGTGTATAAGCCGCGGCTAATAGTTGGGAAATTATGTTTCATACACACACACACGCATGAAAGCTCTGAAGTTGAAAAGAGTACCGATGACTAAATGTACCCCTTCACCCCAGGGATGGCCCATAGGGACCTGAAGCCAGAAAATATCCTCTGTGAACACGAAGACCGGGTAAGTCCTAGAGCCAACCCAACAAACCGCCTTTAATCAGCAGCTATGATGTGCTTGAAAAGCTCTACCCAGTTTGAACCAGTCCAGTAAAACCTCTACCCAGTTTGGACCAGTACAGTAAAAGCTCTACCCAGTTTGGACCAGTACAGTAAAAGCTCTACCCAGTTTAAACCAGTCCAGTAAAAGCTCTTCCCAGTTTGGACCAGTACAGTAAAAGCTCTACCCAGTTTAAACCAGTCCAGTAAGACGGCGTTAATGTGACTTGTTGTGTTCCTCCCGCAGATCTCCCCAGTTAAAATCTGTGACTTTGACCTTGGTAGCGGCATCAAGCTCAACAGCGACAGTTCCCCCATCTCCACCCCTGAGCTGCTGACTCCCGTGAGTACCATGCCCAGCTTTACACTCCGTGTGTGTGTGACTGTGTGTGAGAGACTGTGTGTGTGTGTGACTGTGTGTGAGACTGTGTGTGTGTGTGAGAATGTTTGGGGGCTTTTTCAGGTTACCCTTGTGCTAATTTTAAGTTGACCTGGAGAGTATATTTAGAAGTTGGGGAATATTGCAGGAGTCCATTGTGGTGGCGGAGTAAACAGGTGTGGCTGTTGGCTTTGTGGCCGGAGATGTGTGTGTGTGTGTGTGTGGCTGTTGGCTGTGTGGCTGGTGTGATGTCGGGAGGTTACACGCGGTTGGATGACTCACCTTGCTCATGCTGCTGGGGAGGTGTTGTAAAACTGCCCAACCCTGCTTATCGGGATGCAGCTCGCGGCCACACCATTGGTCAGACGCAGTGGTGCTACACACAGGGCCTCCCCATTGGTGGCAGATCTGGAATGGTGGGGCCAAGGACTTTGAAGTGTTGTTATGGCTGAGCGCTCTGAGCGATACGGCTCAGCCTTTTGATAACGCCATTCTGAAGGGTGTCTCTCCGCCCCCCCCTCCGACCGGCCTTGCTGACTTGATATGGCCTCAGCACATGGATCCACTGGTGTGTGTGTGTGTGTGTGTGTGTGTACGCGTGTTATCGCTGTCAATCATCTGGACTGACTTCCCATGCTGTGTGTGTGTGTGTGGGTGCCATAAGGGGAGAAGGGGCCGCCCCACCCTGAACCCGTTGCTTCTAACGGTCAAAGGCAAAACTAAATGTAGATTGGACTCGTGCGTGCGTGCGTGCGTGCGTGCGTGTGTGTATGATGGTCTGTGGTAGAGTGTGATGGAAGGGAACAGGTGGCGAGGGATAGAGGGGGGGCAGGAGGAGTTCAGAATGGACGGACGGATGACTGGATAGATGGCTGAATGCAGAGGGGAGAGATTAGGAAGTTATGTTTTGGGAGTAACTTGAGCTCTGAATTGCTCCGGTGCACTCTTCCTCTCCTCTCTTCCTCCTCTTTTCTCTTCCTAGGAAAGATGGGAGATGTGGGCTATTTGTGGACAGAATTTTGTGTGTGTGTGAGATGTCCCCAGGCATCAAGTTGAGGCTCCACATGGTTCTCTGTGAATTATCATCGTCATGTGAGGTGGATGAGCTGGACGTGACTGCCCTGAAGCGTTCTATTCATGCTCAGAGCCACCATCCCCCACCTCTCAGCTCAGAGAGAGAGACTTTCTTGGGGAATGTAGTGGCTTGTTGTGTGAGAGGGCTGGAGAGCAGAGGGCTATGGGACATGCTTGCGCAACCTCCTGTCCGTGCCAAACGAGCTCATACCAGGAAGTACAGCAGGAGGAGAAAACAGTGTTGCTGGAGATGCAGGTTTCCTCTCTCAGCACTAACCTCAGGCCGTCTTCCTGACTTTATGGAGTTTGAAAACAACCCAAGGAGACTGAAAGCCCCAGCTCTTCACTCTTTCTCTCCTCTCTCTCTCCCTCTCTCTTCATTTGACTCTGTCCCCCTCTCTTCTCCCCCTCTCTTCTCCCCCCCTCTCTTCTCCCCCCCTCTCTTCTTTCCCTCTCTTCTTTCCCTCTCTTCTTTCCCTCTCTTCTTTCCCCCTCTTCTTTCCCCCTCTTCTTTCCCCCTCTTCTTTCCCCCTCTCTTCTCTCCCCCTCTCTTCTTTCCCCTCTCTTCTTTCCCTCTCTTCTCTCCCCCTCTCTTCTTTCCCTCTCTTCTCTCCCCCTCTCTTCTCTCTCCCTCTCTTCTTTCCCTCTGTTCTCTCCCCCTCTCTTCTTTCCCTTCTCCTCTGGTTTCTGTCTGCTAGTGTCCAGTATGGTATCAGAGAAGTCAAAACAAAGACACAAGCTGGCAGGCAGCCCAGGAGGCTCTGTTGCAACCAGCACCGCCTCCCCTTCCTGCGCCTAGCAACTGCTGTGATTGGCTGGCCTAGAGGGAGGGGGAGGGGGAGGGCCCGCTCTAGCTGCTCTCTGCTCATGCGTGCTGCTTGTTGTTCTTGGGCTTCTTTCCAGGGATAATCTTATCAGATACTTTTTCTCTGTCCCCCCCCCCCCCCCCCTTTCTTTTTGGCCTCCCCTGGCCCCTCCCTGCACCCCCCCCCCCCCCACACCCACCCACCCACGTGCCCCTCAGACTCCTCAGAGCTGAGGTGAAGGCCAGGTGGTGTTTGTTGTGGCCGAGTGGAGCCTTTCAGTGGAAATAAGGGTGCTCTCGCGCTCAGCCCGTGTGTGTGTGTGTGTGTGTGTGTGTGTGTGTGTGTGTGTGTGTGTGTGCGTGCGTGTGCGTGCTTCTGCAGGGCAGGTGAGGGCTTGTATTTCACCCAACCACCCCGGCTTCTCAGAAACAGACACGTGTGGCTTCCTGTGTGTGTATGTGTGTCTTTATGTGTGTGTGTGTCAGAGACAGAGAGAGAGAATATATTCTGCCCCAGAGACACACTCGCAACACCAGTTTCCTCGCTCTCTGTGGCATGTGGTTGCGCTGCGTTGCTATGCCGTTGCTATGCGGGACGCCAGCCTGGAAAGCCCCAGACGTTTTTTTCAGCCCTGCTGCTGCTGCCGCTGGCGGTGCTGTTGGGGGCAGTGGCGGTGCTGTTGGGGGCAGTGGCGGTGCTGTTGGGGGCAGATACAGCAGACTGATGCAAGAGCACAGCTCTCTTACAGCAACAGCCTGCCACCTCATGACTTGGCAGCAACCACACACACACACACACACACACACACACACACACACACACCCACCTTATCAACACACCTTATTCACACACACACGCACACACAGAGATGCTTTTATAGATAATAATAATAATAATAGTAATAATAATAATCTTTCTTTATATAGCACTTTTTAAAAAAACAAGTTACAAAGTAAGGCAGCAAAACAGTAAAAGTAATACATTTGCAAAATAAAATGAAATAAAACAATTAGATGTGTAAAGTTATAATATAAAGCCACAAGGACATGCAGGTTGAAAGAAAATGAATAAAACAATACACTTATGTAATAAAACCATAAAACAATGCAAGAGATTATCAAAAATAGAATTGGCTTTCCTATAAACATGTATTTAGTGGAGGGACTTCCCAGAGGACACTGACTTAGCTAACTGATTATTTACATTTATTATACGGCTCTTCACAATGCTAGCAGAACGCTCCATTGACTTGAATGGGATTTCCCAAAGTTCTAGCGGTAAGATATATTCATGTAATTACCGCTGCAAAAATATAATTAACGCTGTCATTAGCAACGGGGTTTGTGCTTCTGATACGTCTTTCATATCACTACGCAAGGACTGGAACGTGAAGGCAGACGGTTGATCAGCAGGTTGATCAGCAGTGTTCTAAAGAATGTCTAATTCAAGTTCAGCAGCGTGTGTTGTTGCGAACTAGGCCTATTTGTTTCTCAGCAAATGCCACGATGAACGGTAACAAATAGGCTAGGTTATGTAGGCTAAAGTGATATCGTGGGGAGTTTATTTCGTTTTGGCAAGTAGCCGTATAATAAGCGGGATAATATGTGAAAATAAGTCCCTTCAGGGCGGAACAAGACCCCTCCGCTGCGCGTCGGGATCCGGTTCGCCCTGTCGGGACTTATTTTCCCAGTAATGACCGGCGTTCTATACATTATCCCTTACATAACTTTACATATCTACACATAACTTACACATCCATCCTCCATATCCACACCATACACACTCTCTCATTCACTCGGTCTGACTGCAGAGGGCGTGTCTGGGGCTTTTAGCGGTCGGCTGATGATTTAATGTTGTGTTGATGGCTGTGAAACGGGAGCTTTCTGGCAGCAGAGACTGGAGTGTGTGTGTGTGTGTGTGTGTGTGTGTGTGTGTGTGTGTGTGTGACGCGGGCCGGATCGGGGCCAACTGTGCTGTGGGACTGGAGCGCTACTGTACGTGCGCTGGCTGCACTTTAGAGGCACTTCACCGTGCCCTTCTGAGCCGCCGCTGTTTGGCCTCGTCCTCCTCTGTTTTTGTTTTCATGTCTTGTGGATGTCGTGACCTGAATCTGGTGTCTGTGGGGTGTGTGTGTGTGTGTGTGTAAGAGAGAGAGAGAGAGGGGGGGGGGGGGGGCTCGGCTGTGCAGCTGAGCAACAGTGGGTTTCTTTGTCTGTGGGGGCCGGATTCCTGCACTGTGAGGGGAGGGGGGGGCGGGGCATTACATAAGGGCGCTGTCTGTCTCCGCGGCAGCAGCAGCAGCAGGGCGGGGCCAAGCAAGAGGGACAGCTGGCTCGGAGAGAACAAAAGCAGCTCGCTCGCTCTCCACAAACACCCTCATCCTGCCATCGTCACACACAGATGGGCTCTTCTTATGTAAATAAACAACATGAACTAGTTGGCTTCCCAACTTAAGAGTAGGACGGAGACATTTTAATCTGATTTGTGCATGATTATGACTTGGATTTGTTGCAGTCGCCAACATTTCTGTTTTTCTTTTTTTTTGGTATTGCTATTTTCTGTCCTTGCTATTGTTGGGTTTGTTGCTGTTTTTTCTGCCAACTCTAAACACAACGATTAGCCTCAGCGTCAGTGCCAAGCCAGTTGCAAAATGCAGAAAGAGGCATCAGTGGAATGAGCTGAACTCCAGTGGGCATTTGGAAACTCTTGGCTGCACTTGGGGGGCATGTTGGAGAGAAGAGGAGCACGGAGGAGGGTAGGGCAGGATGGCCAGTACCAAGCGCTCCCCGCTGCCCTGCGCTGTGCTGCCCTGCCCTCTGTGCCCACTTGGTTATGAAACGTGTCCATTCCTAGCCCCATGAACTGCTGACCTGCATTTGGGCAACCCCCCCCCCCTCCCATCTGCAGTTGGTATTTGTGTGTGTGTGTGTGTGCGTGCGTGCGTGCGTGCGTGCGTGCGTGCGTGCGTGCTGAGGAAGTTATGTAACTGCGTGTCCCAGCTTTCTGCAGAGCAGGGCTTTTCCTGGAGCGGCCAATCCTCTTTTCCTGCAGAGAGCGAGCGAATGAGAGGGGGAGGGAGAGAGAGAGAGAGCGAGCGCTTGTTGGCCTAATTTCAGTCTGTCCTGGCGCAGGAGCGCCGACAGGCGGTCGGGTCGTCCGTCCCCCCCCCCCCTCCTCATCTGGGCTGTTCAGCCTGCGCTGCGCGTTCAGCTGAGTGCTGAAAAATGTCCATGATTCACCAGGTCGGCCTCGGCCTCGGCTCGCCGGCCCCATCTGCTGCCCGCGGTTACGTCTGTTCCATTCCGTTGTGCTCCACCAACTCCTCCACCCACTGCTCTTCCATCCTCGTTAGCTTACCAGCCCATTCAAAGTGTGTGTGTGTGACTGCAAAAAGTTTGTGTGCGTATATGTGAGTAATCCTGTGTGTGTGTGTGAGCTGTAGACATGGATACAAGGAAGTTTATTGTCACATGCATATAGTTACTGGATGTAAGAAATGCAGTGAAATGATGTCTGGTGTCAGCCTATTTGTGCATTTAGGGGGGGGGGGGGGGGGTAAAAAGTGCAGTAGAAGAGGGGTTTAGTAGATTAAGTGGCAAGGGCTGCATAAGAAAGGTGGGGGAGGATTGGGATTGGGGTGGGGGGGCACCAACAAGGAGCACCCAAGAGCAAGACATGTCGTGTGTAACTGAGTATGTGGCTTGCATGTATGCCCTGCAAAAGTATAGTGTGTGTGTGTGTGGCTAGGAATAAGCACAGTCTGTTAACTGTGGCTAATCTGCTTTGGGCCGTGTGTGTGGCCCCGGCCCTGCTGGCTACCATGTGACACACACACTGCTCTCGACCCGGGCCACGAGGAGTCAGCTGAGAGCAGGAATGCGGTCAGAGAGAAGAATTAGACGGGACTTAAGTAGACCGTTCAGTACAGCTCAGCACAGCTCCGCTCAGCAGTCAAAAGCCAACGGGAAGCATTTCCTCTGCAGTCTGCACCATCTCCTACAGCTCCTTCTCTATAGTCTGCACCATCTCCTACAGCTCCCCCTCTGTCTATGACACACCATGGGAGTCCTCAATGTACAGCTGCCTTTGCAAATGGTCTCAGGTACTGAAGCAAATAACTCATCCCTCGTTCTCTCTCTCCCTCCCTCTCTCCCTCCCTCCAGTGTGGCTCTGCTGAGTACATGGCTCCTGAGGTGGTGGAGGCCTTCAGTGAGGAGGCCACCATCTACGACAAGCGCTGTGACCTCTGGAGCCTGGGGGTCATCCTCTACATCATGCTGAGCGGCTACCCGCCCTTCGTGGGCCACTGCGGCAGCGACTGTGGCTGGGAGATGGGCGAACCGTGCCACGCATGCCAGGTGAGACCACAACCCTACCTGGGCCCCAGAATCACAGACGCAGACGCGTCAGGACTGTGCAAATAACACTTCACTATGGAATAGAAAAGTTAACAGACATTACATGCAGTGCACTCTAGCTAGCTGCTCCTGTCTGCAGTAGGGATTATACTGAAAAAATTTAAAAGTTATGTCAACACCATTATCTGATGTCTTAGTGGTTAATGCGATTTTCCCAATCTGTGTTTATCCTTCTAAAGCAGCCGTGCTTGCACAACGGCAGAAACTCACGGCACACGATCACTTTCATACAATCTTGTTACTGCCTTGACAGTTCTTTCGCTAATTTCGGTTTGAACTGTGTCTAGAGCCACTTAGCAATGACTGTTCTAAGGGTCTTTGTTTTGGGTCCACTGTAGTCCCAGTGAAAGCATGAAGTGTTCCAAGTTGGCACAGAGTGTGACCGTTGGGAGGCCACTGCTGTTTGGCCGTTCCCCATTTCAGGAGGCCGTTGCGTAAACACACAGCCTTGGGCGTGCCTCTTCAGTGCGGCCTTGTGTGGTCATGTGTGGTGGTGCTTCTGCTCGCCTGCTGCGTTAGTGGGGCTAGGTGAAGACTGTGTGTGTAGAGTTGACCCAGGTGAAGACTGTGTGTAGAGTTGACCCAGGTCTTCACGTCACGTCTGAACTTGTAGAGTGGTACAGCTGTAGCCAGAGTGGCTATAAACAGAACACTGGAGACTCGGTGTGTAATCTTTTTGTTCTCTTGTCTTGTCCAGAACACTTTGTTTGAGAGCATTCAGGAGGGGAAGTACGAGTTCCCAGAGAAGGAATGGGCCCACATTTCTCCAAGTGCCAAAGACCTCATCTCCAAACTGCTGCTCCGGGACGCCAAACTCCGTCTCAGCGCTGCTCAGGTTCTCCGCCACCCATGGGTGCAGGGGGTAAGTGTGTACACACACACTTACACACACACACACTTATACACACTCTTATACACACTCTTATACACACACGGATACAAACTTATACACACACTGATACACGCACTGATACACACTCACACACGCATACCACACCACGTCACCAGTGTTATCCGCATGCTGGGAATCTAACAGCTGAATGTCTCTCTCCCTCCTGCAGGGTGCTATCCATACCCCTTCTTCCATTCTACTGCAGAGGTAAGGATACTATTTACCTTTAAGGCCCCCCACTACTATTTACCTTTTTGTGCATTTCTCAGCCTATATCAGCCTTGGCTGCTTTTATCTTCTGATAAGAGAAACGTGACATCCCGGACCCCTTGACTCATACAAACTCCATCTCTCCCTCCCTCTCTCTCTCCCTCCCTCTCTCTCTCCCTCCCTCTCTCTCTCTCTATCTCTCCCTCCTTCCGAGCAGGAACAGCAGTGCTAGGGACCTGACCTTCTTTGCGGGGAAGGCGGTAGCCATGAATCGTCAGCTGGCGGAGCAGGAGGGTCTGGAGGCGGAGCAGGAGCAGGAGGGGGCGTGTCCCCTGGTGGTGACGGTGGGCTCGGCCTCCGTCCGGCTGACTCCTCCCTCCAACTCCAAGCTGGCGGCGCGGCGACGTCAGAGGAGCAGCCTGCTGAAGGGAGCGCCCGTCTCCGCCTCTGAGCTGCGCCAGCTCCTCGCCCCCCTCGTCATCATGGGAGACTGTGCCTGAAACCACCCACCCTGCCCTAAACTGCCCCCAACTACCACCCCCAACCACCCACCCTGCCCTAAACTGCCCCCAACTACCACCCCCAACCACCCACCCTGCCCTAAACTGCCCCCAACTACCCTGCCCCAACCACCCACCCTGCCCTAAACTGCCCCCAACTACCACCCCCAACCACCCTGCCCCAACCATCCATCCTGCCCTAAACTGCCCCCAACCACCCACCCTGTCCTAAACTACCCCCAACTACCCGTCCCAACCACCCACCCTGCCCCACCTACCCCCCAACCACCCACCCTACCCCACCTACCCCCAACCACCCGCCCCAACCACCCTGCCCTAAACTACCCACCCTGCCCCAACTACCCAGCCCTGACCCTTACGGCTTCAGAGCCGCCTGACCCACAGCCCTGCCTGGCCCACACACCTCTGCAGTCCTGGACCCTGAGCTTCCACACACACACACACACACACACACACACACACACACACACACACACACACACACACACACACTACACTACACTACACTACACTACATGCATACTTAGACACGCTTACATACTAACACTCACACACCCATACATACCTTACACTTATGTACATCCATTACCTGCATACCCAACACACACTCACATACACACCCGTGACCTACACACACACCTCCCCAGCTGCCCTCTGCTTCCATAGCACTTTGAAAAGCACAGCAGCCCGGTGTGTCCAGGAATGTCCAGAGGTGCAGGGCCCAGGGCTCCCCCTGGGCCAGATGGCGCTCGCATGGAGTGCCCGAGTAGCCTTTGATTAGTCCAGTCTACGGCCGAGTATTGGAAGCACGCTCATACACCAAAGCACCCCTTCCCCCCTCTCTACACTCAATGCGTGCGCACACATATACACCCAGTTGCTGCTTCCATAGAAACAAAAATCGACTGTGAATTCTTTTTTTTTTTTTTTATATATATATTTTTTATTTTTGTTTTCATTCCCTTTGGCCATGCTGGTCAGTGAGTTCATGTGGAATGTATTCCTGCTGTACGGCCCCCGCGTCCGGCAGCCGCCTCACGGCGTACAGCTCGCTCTCTCGCGTGCGTGCGCACGCACGCAACGTCCCTGGTGTCCAGCATCGGACGGAACATCAGAGAGACACACCTGACCCCCCCACACAACACAGGCTGGCAGAAGAAATAAAGCCCATTATTTTGCACTAGAGTCTCTAGTATAATTTAAAGACACGTTAGTGTAAATCCCTGAGGAAACTGGTTCCAGTGGAATAGTTATAATAATAAGTGAGAGCTCTCCCCTCCAAAGTGATAGAGAATTGAAGTCCTGTCCTTAGCACTGTTAATGAGGTGTCAGCTGGGACCCCCAAACGTACTCCAACATGCTGCCTGTTTAGGCAGGGTAAACCTTTAGACCACGCTTGGAATTGGGAATCTGTCTCTGCCTCTTTGAGCAAAGACGCAGAGAGTTTAATTGAATTGAAGGTTCAATTATCTTTGAGGCTATGCCATTTAAATGCCCCATGCTAACTCCCTGAGCTTTAATCCTGAGGATGACGCAGCCGAGAGCCTGTCGGAGCTGCCAAACGTGAGTGGCGCCATACACACGTTAGCTGTCAGCCTCACACCAAGTGTTCAAAGGTTAAGACAAGCACATTCTTCCGTAGGCGACTTAAATCAATGATTTACCTTCACATTGGGCAACACAGCTTTGCAGCTGTGATAGAAACCCCAGGTATGAAACCAATGCTGCCGGAGTAGGGATCTACCATGACTGAAAGAGAAGGGGGCACATCAAGGAAATAATTTGGAATATAGTTTTAAACATAATTTAAAACATGGGAAAGCATTCCAACAACAACAACAAAAATCAAAAACTAAAAAAAAAAAAGTCTTCCAAGAAAATGTAGCTGTACTGATATGTATAAGTTTACTTCTCTTATGTTGATGGGACAACTCCATGTCAGATTCACATTGTGCCACACTGATTTTACATTCATGTTTAGCTTTTATCTACAAGTGGGTGCTGTCCAGACGTTCAGGTGCGACGCCAGATGTTCTCTTTTAAGCTTTCTTTTATTGTTCTTTCTTTTTAAATGTCAATGGTTTTCAATATTGATGGAAGTTCAAGATGGTGATCAGGAGTGATCCCAGTTGTAATGTAAGGAAAGAATGTTTTCAAGAAGAGAGTATAGTTAAGCGACGAGCATTGCCCAGCAAAGGCAGTATGTAATTCTTTCATTATTTTGTTTAAAGACAAGTGTTGGCAATGATCCCATCTGGTGAGGGAGGGGGAGGGAAAGGGGTGGTCTCCTGTCACCTGTTGGTCTTTTAAATGGTCTCGACTGGCCATGTCTGCCTGTCTTGGTCAGACATCTTTGCCGTTGCCAAAGTCTGCACTTCTGAGAAGTCTTGAGACCTTGTTCCGCTTCTCCTCTGGTGTGTCTGGGCGTAGCACGCTCTAATCGCCAAGGTGACGGAATCTCTCGTAAGCATTAGCAGATTCTTCTGAATGTGGGGGAATTGCCAACACTGCTGTTTGGTACTCTGCATACAAACGCTGATAACAGGACACTGATTGTAAACCTTTTTTAAAAAACCTTTCTACAGTCGCATCTTTGTGGGTGTTTATGTCTTATAGTAAGACTTACTTGAAATGTATATGCAGCGGTTTCCTCAAATTTTGCTTGGGAAACTTCCTTGCTTAAAAAATAATCTGAACAAAGCATTCATAAGCTGAAGAAGGCTATCTCTGGTTTTGACAGTAACTTCTACCACTTTAGTTCAGTATTCTGTCTTTTCTTTTCTTTTTTTTTCTTGCCTTCAATGTTTTGTCCATGATCATTTAAACCACCGTTATGGATTCTTCACAGGATCAGGAGTTTCCAAATGTGCACAAAGAAATCGGTGGTAATTGGCTCAACATCCTCAAACACTTATAAAGGGTGAAAGGTCTTCCAAATGCCACCCTTTGTCCATTGCGTTTAGTTGTGGACTGCCTTGTACCAGGAGAGATGGGAGGAGTTGTCAATGTTTATTTTATTTTTAGACTACAGTATTGGGCAAGACTTCACCAAGGCTTTGGTTGAGAATTTTCCTCCCAGCTAGATGAAAGTAGCCCAACTGTTAAGTTGAGTTTCACTCAAATTTATCAAATTTTTTTTTTTAATGTACTTGTTCTGAATTCTTGGTTTTGATTTTTTTTTTTTTTAACTGTCTGATTCTCTAGCCTCTGGGCTACTACTCTTGAGTGTTATTGATGCTCTTGTTTCTGGCACTGTTCATTTCCTACCCCCAAATCCTCATGGGAAGAATTTTTTCCTCTTTTTTTTTTTAATTTTTTTTATTTTGGAAATGTTCATCTTTGGGAAACAGAAACATTGATTTGAAGCACTTTACTGTACCATGTGACTGACCGCAGTTCACGAGAAGCAAAATTTATGACTGTTGTTGCAGATTTTTGTATTGTTTTTCTAAAAAATAAAAAAAAAAACAAGAATAAAAAGTGTGAACGTCTCTGGCTGTTTTGTCTCTATCCTCATGCAAAAGCTGAACGTATGAACTGTAAATTGAGTCCTTATCTATTCATTGACCTAGGCCTTCTACTTATCTGAATACCCTGCCTTCCGGTAATCAGACAAGCAGCACGTGTTCGTCACCAGTGGTTCATTTCCCAGCTATCTCTCACTGAAGGTTACCTTTAGGTGTCACCTGCAAACACACACCAAGCAGCCTAAGCAGACTCATGAGCTGCTAAGAAAACATGTGACCACTTTGCTCTCACAGTATGAAAGAGGAGTGTTGGAAATTAGGAATGAAAAAAAAGATTGCTGATTTAATAGGCTGGGCCAAGCCTGTCACAAGGCCACTGATGCAACTGCCCTGAAATAGCTGCCACTCAGAGAGGGGGGGGGGGGTGAGCTGCTCCTTAAGATACCAATGTTGTGAGTTAAGCAACATATTTTACAACCAAACGTCTCAAGAATACACACACACTTCCTTACAGTTATTGAAATGTTTCATCGAAGGGTTACGCGAGTTATGATGAGAGGCTGGTGAATCTCTTCAGGTAGTGCTCCTCACATAGCCTGACGAGCTAGACCCACATCAAGATGTAGGGTCTGGGAACTCCCCATTCGCAGTGCTCAATCCGAGGGGCGGGATTTGAGAGTTGCTGGACTACCCTGGCTGCAAATTACATTTGCTGCCGCAAGGGTGCGTCGCAGGGTGCGTCTAGATTTCTAGGCAACTCCTCACAGTGACCTAACTTCAGTCTGAGTGACTACTGGGACAGACGCCAACGGTTAGCACATGGCGCCCTCTGCTGGCTACAGACACCATAAAACACACAAGGACCCAATTCCAAAGCTATTTCACTTTATTGAGATGAGAGAAGGGAATGAAGTCAATAACTCACTCATAGGAACTTTGGGGTTTAGTGCTGCAAGGGAGAGGACGTGTCAGTCTTGAGCACTTTTTGGACGCTTCTTTGACGGTGGCTTTATTTGATGCGATACAGAACCACGTTTGGCCTCCTTCCCTCTTCCCTTCTTTTTCTTTGCAGAAGTCGCCTCCGCTGCATCCTCTGCCTGACCGGTCCCGCCCCCCCGCCTCAGTCTCTTTAACATGGACGCCGGCATCTCAAAGGGCTGGAGTGACTCCGTCACTGTCTCGGGGTAACCCTCGCTCTTGGCATCCTGTTTGTGGCTCACACAGTTGCTCAGTTTGCACTGTTGCTCCTCCGTCAGGACGGGAGTCTGGCAGCTGGTCACCTGGACACCTGGACACGCCGGCTCGGGAAGCAGCCTCCTCGCGCGGAGCTCCGGCGCCTGGAGAATAAAGGTGCTCTGTGAGCGCTGCACCGCCACAGGAAGACCCCAGAGCCGCTGCATGAGCTTGTTCTTCACGTTGAACTCCAGCTTGTCTCTGGTCTCCTGGCTGAGAAACAGAGTCTCTGCACCGGTCAGCTCCAGGTCTGACTCCTCTCCTGCTCTCCTCAGCCAGGTGGGGCTGGACGGCTCAGGTGGCAGACGCTCCATGGACTGCTTAAAGGCTGTGAACGCCCCCAAAAGGTGCTCCAGATGCTTCTGTCTTAAGTTCATTTCTATTGACCACTTTTTGACCTCCAGGCTTCCGTAGTTCTGACCAATCAGCCTGGGACTTTTCATGCGTGGAGTCCCTGAGGTGGAGTCAGTGAAGGCAACCAACATCCTGCACAGGAACATCCCAATTATAGTGTGAAGGATTTGTAAGATGTATCTCCATACTCTGCATACTAGGCTCCTCAGAATGTTGACATCTCTACTCTCAGCCACTTCAAGTGTTCCACAGCATGGAATAATGGGAGTTTTTCCATCTGATGCACAAGCCTGCCTGGAAGTGCACTCCGAACATAGACACCTTTCAGCTAATGACTTAATGCAGGAGCTGCACTTGTTCTGATCACTGAGAGAACCTGCAGCGCGTGGGTCCTCATATTGCAGGTGGCATAAACGGCACAGACAGTACTGCTGCTCACTCGCTTCGCTCTGCAGCACAAGAGTCTGCGCTGTCTCCGAGTAGCGCTGGACACAGGTGCATAAGGTGGAGGTCTTTTCAGGATTTTCTTTTGGGTGAAGTCTAGTGTAATTACATAGAAAATAAACATTAATATATATACTTTGGTCCTTATATAATACTACTATTACTATTACTACTAATAATAATAGCTGTATATTACTCATAATATAATTATATTTTGTTAATGTGGGTCCAGTGTTTTTCTAAACTTTTGAAATAAGACAGTGATGAGATGCTTGTTTACTTACACAATTTGATTCACAGAGTCTTCACCCTTTTAACAGTTGAGAGCAAACAGAGGAAAACACACATTGACATGCATTTGCCACATTATATGGTACATTGTGCAATAAATGAACAAACAAGAATGTGACTCAACATTGTGCCATTTGATTCCATGGAAATGGTGGCCGAATGACGCCAGGTGGCTTTAAATGTTTCCCAATACTGTGGGAGTTTTTTCCCCAATAACTTTTGAAATAGTAGAGTATTGCAAAAGTCCTGACCATAAGTGAGTTGTGGTCAGCTCTGTTTACACAGTTTTGAAATTCGGCATGTTCCCAGACACTACATAGCCAACCTTGACCATACTGCTTCTGGCTTTAGCCGCTTCTTCCAGTAGGTGACGCTCTTGTAAAGGGACCTAGGCCTTATATGGTGCATGCTTAATAAAATAGGCTTTTTTGCCCCATGTTGCTATTCATGGTCGCTATCTGGGGGTAATCCAAGCTCTAGAAGCAAATCCTATGTTATACTGTCGTTTTTGCGGTGTTTACCTTATAAAACATCATGCTAATGTCCTAAAATTAAAATTAAGAGCGTTGTGTCTGCAAAGAAGTGATGATTGAAAGTGAATCCGAGACCTTGAAACAATTTCTGACGACAAAGCTGAACTAACCTTTATTTCGGCCCGACGCTGTTTGACCTTACATCGTCGAAGTGACCATGACAAGATGAGGACCAAGGACAGTAAACACAGAAGACCTTGCAAGATGACTAATGTTTGAGGAGTCAGTAGGCATGACCTCGGAGGAGGAGGCCTTTGAGCGCAGCCAGAGCAGACGCTCCGCTCCTTCATCTCTCCGATATGAAGACCCCTCGGCCTGCCAGGTCGAACCAAACGAGATGGGAAAATGGCCAAGGCCCACTCGTCACAATATGAGAAGATATTCTGAAGACTGGTGAAGTTGTAGGCCTATGAACCAAAGATTCTAGAGCGGAGCGTAGCGCTCTAGAATCTTTGCTATCAACTGCACGTTTGCGGTTAGTCCCATGTTAACTATTTTAGGAACTAACATCCAAACTAGGTGGTGGTAGGCCTGGTAATCTGTTGAGTTGTTTTTATTCGCACATAGAAATAAACACGGATAGACCTGCCTTTAATAGGCCTAATTAAAGTTGTGTGTGTGTGTTCAATAAGCTAATAAGGCCGACTTTGCACATCAGCAAATGGGTACATTTACAGGTCGCCATTAACATATCGAGGCCAGGCCCATGAGACAATCTGTGAATCTGGTGCCATTGGTGAATAGTGAGGTGATAGTTTATAAATGTACAGATCTAGCCTGACAATTAAAATACCAACAGCCCACAAATGTACACTTCTTTTTTTTTTGTAAAAACATTTATTTCCCCAACTCCTTATTGTCCCAACTCAGGGAATTACAATCCCCTGACACATGAGCGTGTGTGCATCACAGAGCTAGTGCAGTTCCTCATCACAGTAACATTTCACACCCAATGATACCAAGATGGATTGTTATTAACAACTGATTTCCTAACCAAACTGTTTGTGATTTTGTCTGACTGCTGGAAATGCTGTTTGCTATTGGTGCTGGTATTTTTCCTGGGTCGACAAAATCTTTGGACAAAACATTGCAAATGTCTTTTAATAGTTCTAAAAAATAATAAATGGGTTATCATTTTTACTGCTTACGCTTTTAAAAAGTGAGAATTATGACAAATCCCACTCTTCCCGTAAAACACATCGGCTTATAAGTGGATAACAAAAATATTTACCCCCAAATTATTATCAAAAGGTCCATGCTACCACCTCTCAGTAGCCGATTCATCACTAATTATTCAACACCAAAACATCAGACTTGCAAAGAATTCAGATGCTATTATAACTCCAAGGTGTGTGGTGCGATGTTGTTAATTGTTGTATGTTTGAAATGTTATTTGATTGAGTAAACTTTTGGGAGAAGGGGCCAGGAAAACAAATCAAATATAGTGGAAAGGCAACAAAAATGTTACGTCTGAAACTTAGGCCATACCATCGGTCTGGGACCAAAGATCTTAGTCCATGATTAACATATAGGCTAATTTAGGAGACTTAGGAAACAGTATGTTACTTAATAGGAGAATTGAGTCACAGTATGTAGAACTTCAGGGCTAAAACACGAGATGCTCAAAGGGTTCCTCCAGGGTCTGCCAGAGAGCAGTTAGATGGGCTGAACCCCGGCTCTCACACACACACACATCACTACACAACCATGCCAATCATATTGTCAAGCAAAACTCCACAAAGTCTCACAGTACAAAATAAAGGCTCAGGCTACACTGAAGCATCCTGAGGAGCTCCTGGTCTCTTCTCCCCACCCCACTCCTGAGGAGCTCCTGGTCTCTTCTCCCCACCCCACTCCTGAGGAGCTCCTGGTCTCTTCTCCCCACCCCACTCCTGAGGAGCTCCTGGTCTCTTCTCCCCACCCCACTCCTGAGGAGCTCCTGGTCTCTTCTCCCCACCCCACTCCTGAGGAGCTCCTGGTCTCTTCTCCCCACCCCACTCCTGAGGAGCTCCTGGTCTCTTCTCCCCACCCCACTCCTGAGGAGCTCCTGGTCTCTTCTCCCCACCCCACTCCTGAGGAGCTCCTGGTCTCTTCTCCCCACCCCACTCCTGAGGAGCTCCTGGTCTCTTCTCCCCACCCCACTCCTGAGGAGCTCCTGGTCTCTTCTCCCCACCCCACTCCTGAGGAGCTCCTGGTCTCTTCTCCCCACCCCACTCCTGAGGAGCTCCTGGTCTCTTCTCCCCACCCCACTCCTGAGGAGCTCCTGGTCTCTTCTCCCCACCCCACTCCTGAGGAGCTCCTGGTCTCTTCTCCCCACCCCACTCCTGTGAGGTTGACAGACTGTAGATCACGTGGTGAAGTGAGTGTAAAATAAAACCAGTGATCACGTTGATACAGTATCTTTAGTTGGACAGAGATGGACAGAGACAGAGACGTTGATACAGTATCCCTTTAGTGGGACAGAGATGGGTGCAAAAGTCAGCACAGACTGGAAATGGTCCATGCACAGGTAATTTGTGCAAACACTCAAAAAAAATCTCATTTTTACAGAGGACAGATTACGTTTGTGTGCGTGTGTGTGAGACAAAGAGGAGTGAAAGAGAGAGATAACTGCAATCTATGGGGAAGTATACTTTCTTAACACTCCGAGACGGCATCTCTCCACAGCCTTTCAGCTAAAATGCTAAAACCCCTCCTCGTCCGCATCCATGTTGGTGTTGAAATAAGACTCCAATCTGCCCTGCATGGAGTAGCGAAGGAATAAATGCTTGTGAATGACTCTCCATGAAGATGATGATGATAATGATGAAGATGCGGGGTTAGCAAGATCTCTAATCGAGCCCTGCTGACCTGGTCTGCTGTGCAGCTTCCGGAAGGACTTCTCGCCTCTTCATTCCGACGGCAAATTCAGCAGAAGGCTCAGAGGTGTCCAGGGATGTAAAAGTCCCATATTACAGTCAGAGAGGCAGTGATGACCCCAACCACAACTCCACCATGTTTGCTGACCAACACAGAGACTTCACAGGCCAAACGTGACGGATTCAGCTCTGAGGTCAGCACAAACTGTGGGATGTCACAAGTGTTTAAAAATAATGCAGAGAGCTTTCTCAGATCTGATTGGATCTCCCGGCGGAATGTACCCACCTGTCTTAAGAGACTGATTTCTGTGTATAAATTTGAATGGGTGATATTTCACTTTGGACTTTTGATTTGATATGGCTATGACGCAGGATGACCTAGTTCCATCTTTATCATATCAAGTTCTACCACTGTGATTTTAATAGTCTTTTTAAGAAATACTCTTGGCACAAATTAAAAAGTAAGTCTAAGGGAACTCATTGAGCTTATCCACGTCAACATATCCAGGGAGGTATTCCAAGTACGTGGTTTAGTGGCAAACCTAGGTAAGTTAACTAAGAGTAAGTGGTAAACCTACAACAAGAGCCCTATGGCATTGTTTTGTTAGGAGAATGAAGCCATACAGCTCTTCTATTAGGAGGTTTACCAACTTACTCTGAGTTAATTTACCCAGGTTTGTCACTAAACCACGTACTTGGAATACCCCCCCTTGACTCACTCGGGTGGAGCACGTCACAAGGTAATATTAAAGCTGCATTAGCCAACAACCGCGACAGTAAATCTACAGTCAGTGTTCCGATTTGCAGATAAGCAGATCTATAAAAACCCACCCAAGATCATTTAATTACATACCCTCTGTACCGCTTACAATTTTCAAAATGAACAAAACCAACCAACTAAACAAACAAAAAAAACCCCATTAAGAAGCATATTTTAACAAGCAGTTGCGATCAGAAACATTATATTGGAGTTTGAGCCTCCCAGCGCTGCGCCCAAATCCAGTCCTTCGTGTTAGCAACAGAACAGACAGAACAGGTCGACAGACAACATTCCTGCTCCTGCTACAGGGCAGCGCTTAGAAATAATGGTCAGTCATTTTCAGCATGGCTTTGTCTTCGCCTTCAGAAATGCAGAGGTGCAAAAAATCCTTGATTAATTACATTCTATTGACGTTAAAATAAGTCTCTCCCACTTACGGACCTTTCCCCATTGTAACAATTACGTTGCACATAGATTTAAGATAAAAGTAAACCCAATGTCCATTGTACAATAAATAAATAATAAACCTTAGGAAATGTTACAGTTTGCAGACTAATGAAGTCTAAGTACCCCCATGCTGTAAGGCCAATGCCTTTCCCCCAGTGCCACCCGTCTTTATCCAAAGCAGGATGTTGAAGAGCGGTGCCTCCTCAGGGCAGCTCGTCAGTAGCTTGTGCTGAAATGGACGTCCATCAGACATCACACAACGTACTGGTTGGCTCCGTAGTTCGTCGTGTAGGCCTGCCGGCTGTACTGAAAGTGGTCAGTTAGTACGTTGCTGCGTCCGTACAGCGAGTCTGAACCTTGTGTGAAAGGCACTGAACCGTTGGACTGAGGCTTGTCCCCCCCTATATGGTCAAACCCTCCCATATCCTGTTTGGACACCGGCAGCAACTTCTTGGCTTCCTTGTTGGCGTCATACTTCGCCTTTGAGAGAGAAAGAGAGAGAGAGAGAGAGAGAGAGAGAGAGAGAGAGAGAGAGAGAGAGAGAGAGAATAAGAGATGTTTCATTTGAGTGTCCCCTGCCAAAGTCACACAATCCATAGCATGCTAGAAAGAGACACACTTTCCTGATGGATTTTATTCACCATTGGAAATAAGCAAGCTGAAACTACAGGAAGTAGCACATGAAGTGTAAACGGACCGTCTGAAACCCACCTTATTGTACAGGAAGACCCCCAGGATGGCGGTCAACATGCCCATGACGTTGGTGGAGTTGACAGGGTTTCTGAGCATGAGCAGAGAGATGGTGATGACCATGATCCTCTTGGTGGCGTTGGCCACGGCGTAACTGAGCGGGCTGACGAGGTTCAGGACGCTGAAGGCGATGACGTTCTGAGCGAAGTTACAGAAGCCGCTGATTACCAGCAGCATCAGCGTCCCCGTCCAGTTGCTCATCTCGGCCTGAACGCGCCACAGAACGCACCACAGTGAGGTCAGCTCATTTCAGATAAAACACGAGTGCCATCTCTCACACGCACACACACACTATCTGGGCTGAGTGACACGGCCTTATTTAAAAATTAAAAGTGAGAAATATTATCAAACAGCCATTTGTATAGCTGGCTCTGCCTTCAGGAGGGAGTTAGTGTGATCTCATACGTTAACTTCAAATGACCAGCTCCAGCATTTTAAACAGAAAAACACACACATCCACCACCACTGCTCCAACTATAACAGGAAAACACACACATCCACCATCACTGCTCCAACTACAACAGGAAAACATACACATCCACCAACACTGCTCCAACTATGTCTACAAGAATAAGGCTCTTTTTATCATCATGGTCATCCTATTTTTGCAGGAATAACCCCTTGTTTCCTCGTGCTAATATTCTCCTTTCTTACCACATCATTATCAACCAAGAAGGAGGAGAGATCCACCAGGATCCAGGTGGGCAGCATGAACATGACCGCGTTGAAGCCGAGCGTGTTGAGCAGCCGCAGGTGGTGGATTCTGGTGTCCCGCAACACCTGGGGGGGAGAAACAGGCCAAATATTCACACCTGGGGGGGAATTGGATGCTGGAGGAGAAGACAGTGGCTGCACTATCAGCACAACTGCATGGGAGAAAAGGCATGCAAAGCAGAGACAGAACGATCCACACTGCACATCTGTATGGAAATATTCCACACTGCACATCTGTATGGAAATATTCCACACTGTACATCTGTATGGAAATAACTCTGCAATTTGCCTGTGCTAGTGTGCCATTCGAGGAGAGATTACAACCCCATTTCCAAAAACAATTAGGATATTGTGTACAATATAAATAAACACGGAGTTTGTGTACTGACTGTCCACTAGCCTACTGTTACTGCTACACTGTTTGCAGGCTATATTAGCACATATGCACAACCCCTCCCTCCCTCCCACAGCCTGGATTGTGGCCAGACTTAATACTTTATACTTGACCAATGGCTGGAACCCTATTACTTCAACCTATTCTTGCACTGATATAGTTTTTATATTACTTTGTCTACATTATTCTCTTATATGTCCATATTTATTGTATGCTGGTCTCTAGACTTTATTCTTGCACTGTTGCACTGTTGGACTTACTAATTTGCACCCTCACCATGACACTCACTCTCATAGAGCACCTTACCTTGCATATGGAAATACAGGCTCAGTCCCTTCCCCCGTCACTACAATACAAGCGCCTCATGCTTGATCATCCTTAAGCACACTATGTGGATATTTGATTTAGTTTATTTTGTATTTTTCTTCTTCTACTGTCTCTATTGTGCAGTGGAGTTTTTTATATTTATATACTTATATTACTTTTTCTGCTGTAAGTGCATGTTGTGTGTGATGGATCTATGCTATTGAGACCTTGAATTTCCCCTTGGGGATCAATAAAGTATCTATCTATCTATGTGATCAGCTCATCTGAAAATCACATAAACCCCTATTTAGCTGGAAAAGGAGGATTGACAACATATCGGTTGTTGAATCAGACGCCTGAGACGGGGCATGTTCACCACTGTGTTGCATCACTTCCTCTTTTACCAACAGTCTGTAAATGTTTTGGGAACTCCGGAGACTAGTTGCTGGAGTATTCCGAATGAATTGTTGTCCTTTTCTTGCCCCGATACAGGATTTCAGCTGCTCAACTGTGCGGGATTTTCTTGATTGTGTTTTTCGTTCCATGATGCACCCAATGTGACAGGTCTGGACTGCAGGAAGGTCATTTTAGAACCTGGACTCTTGAAATATGCACAGAATGCAGTTTTACGTTGTTTTCCTGAATAATTCGAGGCCCTTCCCTGACAAACACGTTGTCTGGATGGCAGTGTATACGGCTTAAGACCTGTATGTATCATTCACCATTAATTGTGCTTTTCCAGATGTGCAAGCTGCCCATACCAGAGGCACTAATACAACCCCCCCCATCATAGATACCAGAGGCACTAATACAACCCCCCCATCATAGATACCAGAGGCACTAATACAACCCCCCCATCATAGATACCAGAGGCACTAATACCAAAGTCCTTTTAGGCAAGTCCCTCCACTCGAGTCGACGGCCATATTGCAACGCTTTTTGGGCACTCATCGGGCATCCTATTCGGCAGAAATGCGCGTGCGCAAGGCTTCACGACACCTTTATACACCAATCTAGCTCCAGCGGCGAGTTCACAACACATGATTGGCACAATGTCTTCACAACACACCATATGATTGGCTGTATTCACATGTCCACGTTTTGCCGAGGAAGGGGTGGGATGTGTGTAGACAACGGCCCCATGCATTTCTTTGGAGGATTTTTTGAGTGCTGTGTCTCCTCATTAGAAAGTCTCTGCTAATACAACCCCCATAGATACCAGGCGCACTAATACACCCCCCATCATAGATGCCAGAGGAACTAATACACCCCCCATCATAGATGCCAGAGGAACTAATACTGTACATCCCCCATCATAGATGCTGGCTTATGAACTGTGCACTAGTAATAGCAAGTTGGATGCTTCCTCTCCTTTATAGCCCCGAATCCATGATGTCCAGAAACATTTAAACATTTTGATTAGTCTAAATCATGCCAGGATATGGTTACTGCTTTGTACGGTAAAGTTCAAACCAACATTATTAGATGGAGCGTCAAACTGTGTTCATAAATAATGGTTATTCGAATTTGGGAGGCAAAAGGCATCAAATTCAAAATGAGTGTGTATTTTTCATAAAATAGTACAATTTGTCTGTTTCTACATTTTACTTGTTGCTTATGTTCTTTTTGCAAGTAAATATTGGTTTATGTGATTTGCAGATCACATTTGGTTTTTATTTACATTTTACACAGCGTTCCATTTTTTTGGAAAGAACGTTTGTTGAATGGCTTCACTTCAGCTTTTCCCAAAAATATCCAATAACAGATGTTTACCAAAAAACAATGAGGTGGTTTTCTGCAAACATTCTGTTTTTGTGATATCCACAACCCACATACAGCCGTGGGCAGCCGTGGCCTACTGGTTACTGGCTACTTCGGACCTGTAACCGGAGGGTTGCCGGTTCGAACCCCGATCAGTAGGCACGGCTGAAGTGCCCTTGAGCAAGGCACCTAACCCCTCACTGCTCCCCGAGCGTTGCTGTTGATGCAGGCAGCTCACTGTGCCGGGATTAGTGTGTGCTTCACCTCACTGTGTGTACACTGTGTGCTTCACTAATTCACGGATTGGGATAAATGCAGAGACCAAATTTCCCTCACGGGATCAAAAGAATATATATACTATATACATACTAGGGCTGGGCGATATGGCTGAAAACTGTATCACGATATAAGTATTTCATATCTGTCGATACCGATAATTATTGATTTATTTTTAATCTATTTCAGATAAGGACCAGAAGTGGAAAAAAAGTTAAATTTAAACACTTTTATTTTAAACTTAACCTTCCTCTGATTTTAATCACCTCAGTTATCAATCAAAGCAAACAGGGAAAAGAAATAGCAACACAATCACGAAAAACACTCAAATAAATAAATGTGCACATAAGTCTGAATGAAAAGCAGCACTGGTTGAAGCCTGGAAATATTGTAAACAAAGTAGCTTAATTTGCTAGTTTATCATAGTTTACTGGTTAGACTGTTTCCCCAAATGTGTTTAAGTTTCAAATGAATACTTTTTCTCCTTGGGACAAGCCCGTTTGAGTCTTGGAAAATACTTTTCCATTTGCCTCGGGATTGAAATGATTAGAACTTAGCAGTCAATTTGAAAGCAACAGTTTTAAAACAAATTGTGCAGCGTGCTAATGATGATAACCGGATTTAATAGCAATTTAGCTAGTCGTCTTGCACGATTGTGAATGTTTGGATTACATGTGCGGGAGGCTGAGGAGGGATGCGGCGCCTGTTGAGAGGGAGGGAGAGAGAGAGAGAGAGAGAGAGAGAGAGAGAGAGAGAGAGGGAGAGAGAGCGAGCACGGGGCAAGGACTCATTGAGAGTCTGTGTTGAGGTAGGCATACTTCTATCGCCTACTCTGGTAGAGTTGCACATAGCTACAATGCAAGATATATTTAGCCTATTTATTTATGGACAAAGTAAGGCGGGAGGTGTGTGTTTTAATTATCGAATGTTCTATCGAACGTATTTTTTATTGATATCGATTACATGTCTATTGCGATACATATCGCTATCGTTGTATCGCCCAGACCTAATACATACTGAGATGCAGTTGTAGTAGAATCCCATTTCACTTTCTCATCTCTTCTAATATAGTCTACTGAGACCAACGCACGCAAACCCTCACACTCCAATAAGTACTACCTTATAGATAGAATAAGTACTACCTTATAGATAGAATAAGTACCAGACAAGTGTTTGAAATACACGGTGCTCTCTAAAGGCCTCTTTAAAACACCCACCTTCTTGGAGAAGATATTTTGCAGGGAGAAGCAGAGTGTGGCAGCCAGAGCGCTGATGAGTCCTGACAGATCAAAGGAGAGCTCAGTGACCGTGGCCAGCAGCACACCCCCGATGATCGGGATGAGCGACACATACACCTAAAAAACACAACGCCACACAGACACGGCTTCACATCAAGGTCCTGCTCGCCCTGTTGGGACTTATTTTCTGATGATGATCAGCGGGCAATATATTATCCACATTGCTAATCATCAGACATTAATCACATTGTTTACTTGAAGTATATTAATTACAACTGACAAATATAAGACACTAGGAATGGAAAGTGTAGACCAAGAGCTTGTGAAATGCTCATTGTAAAGCGGTTTGCAGAAAAAACACAAGCACACTGTATAAGGCCACTGGAGGTGTATCAAATGACAAACCTTAGTGCTCTGCTTCTCCTTCATGATGATTCTTGATAACAGGACAACCCAGATTGGCATGGTTGCCTTGACTGCAGAAAAGAAGGCCAAGTTGGTGTGAGATGGATGGACGACCACTTGAGAACATGAACAAGATGGACTGACTATCCATTCAAATATGAAGTCAAAACTATGCCACAATCAGTTAACAATGCCATCTTTGTCCCACAAGCTGCCACAGAATCCTGTCACGTCGCCTGATCTGCTCTGAACCAAGGGGAGAGTATAAAACTTTTATGGTGTGAACATTTAGCTATCTTCTCTGAGTAATGATTCATGGGAACAAATATGGAATTGGCTTACGTTAGCCTACTGTATTTTATTCGATAACCTGTAACAATTTTCAATTCCACCTAATAGATAGTGAATTGTGTTGGAACTAGTGGCCTAAGTTACATCAGTCGAGGAAAAGATTCATTGCTGCTGCTTATTGGATTGGCTCTTATAGTGAAGTATTTTAGAAACGTAGCTGTTGCTCTGCAAGACGCCACTGAGCTCTACAATCCACAAGCATCATATGGACTCATTCATCGCGGATAATTTAATCTAACCATTTACCTCTACTACGTTAAGCTAATTCAGCAGCTACCAATTGAGGATGATGCAGCTGGTTAGTGAACTAACGCTAGCTAGTTAGCAACATGCTAGCCAGGCAATATACTGGTGTTTTTTTTAAAGCACAGGTCTGATAGATTTCAAAAACATACTTACCAGTATGCGCATAGGACACAGGCACTTTCCATATGCTGAAATGGGCAGAGACAGAAGCGAAGTATTTCCCAAAGGCCAGTGGTATGATATACCACCGATAGTATCTGGCTGGTAGTTCTGTTTTCGGGACACCCCAAGCACGCAACAGCGGGGGCAAGAAGATGACAATGGAGAAAATGTGGAAGAGAGAGACGGTGACGGGATAAGGAAATCCATTTAAAATGATTTTGTTGACGACGTTGCCCCCCGAACTGACTGTATACCAGCAAACACACAGAAGCCCAATCCGTACTCCCTCTTTCACTGGCGGACGCTCCACCGCAGCCATCTTCCTATTTCGTTACCGGCTGTGGCAGGGCCAGTGAGACGTGGAGGGACTACGTCCTCAGAAACTACGTACTTACGGGGCGTGTTCAAGAGGATACTGCGAATTACGCCTCGAGGTAGAAGGTTCCTTTGTTCGTAACATCTTTTATGAGGTTAATCTCTTAGTATGCCGCGCATCACTGATTACCTTTTTTTTCATTTTACTTTTACATAACGTAAGGTAGGCCTATGGTATGTAATGAATGAACTCGCCTAAATAGCTTCCTTTTCATCCAATGATAAAATTATATAGGCTAATACATATTTTTCTTTTAACTTCATTTGAAACGATTATTTTTTAACTAATGTAGTGTTCATATACTTATATACTCATATACAAGTGTGCCCAATACCATAACCATAGTAGACTTAATAAACTTCAATGAAGTTAGAGGGTATAAACGGTATAAGAGGCCTACTTAGGAGTAGGGCTACTAGAATTTTGGAATATTAGTTAAGCCTTTGAATGAATAATAATACCGGTAATAAAAAAAAAACGTTGCCAATTTGACCTGCAAAACTAGTTTAGCTGAAATTAATAGAGAAAAGGGCACATTATACAAAGATGTGGTAAAATGTAAAGGTAGGGTACTTGTGGGGCGTATTTCCCAAAACCATAGTTGCTAACAAAATTGTCATTCATGCTAACAAAGTTAGCAACTTTGTTGGATGCAATGCTATTTCCCTAGCCTAGAAATCTAGACGCACCCTAGCGGTGGCAAATTCATTTGCTCAGCCTGTACGTCTAGTATCAAACCATAGGGATTTCTATTGGCTGACGCCGTGGACGTCATCCAATCACAGCGCTCTATTTCGTTAGAGAGTCTTAAGGCGGGCTTAACAGGATAACGACAGTCCTGCGACGGTGAACAACACGGAAGGTGGCTATGGCGAACAAAGAGCGGTTGTTTGAATCGGCGTTGGCGTCAACTTTGGAGGAGTTGGACTTTTTTTTTTTTTTGAAAGTTGAGCAACACAATGCACTTAAGTCATTCCTTTCGAAGAAGGATGTATTTGCCGTTTTTGTCGACTGGATACGGATATGGTCGTAGCGCTGGCCTATTGCATGCCTAGGCAGTTTGAAAGACAATTCTCTGCCCGCCCCTTCGATTAAATGAGGTGAATGGTTCGATTCCAGACTATACATTTCAATGATAGGATGGCCCGCCAGGCTACTATTTCCCATTACCAACCAACTAATGGCCTCCTTACACCAAACAACTTTGACAAGATTTGGGAAAGATTCTTGAAAGATTAAAGTTTCGAGTAAAGTTTGAATGGGGGGCATTAGTTAAAAGACTACTATCTTTAAAGAATCTTTCCCAAATCTTGTCAAAGTTTGGTGTAAGGTGGCTATAAGTTAACAGTTTAGCATGATTTTGGGAAACACACCTTTGGTACTGAAACACCACAGGGTGTCCACAATGAACACAACCCTTTCCGACATAAGTCAGCCACTCTCAGCTCAGTGGGTCACTCAGTACTAGCCTAGTGCTAGCCTGTCTTGGCCAAGTGCTGCACATCTCCCTGTTCTACTTCGTGCCCCTGCATGGTAAGGGGTAGAAGGCCAGATTATGGACTTATTGGACCATGGACCACCACATATAGCACTGCAACATGCAAGGAGGATAAACCTGTTGAGTGCCTGTTGAGGTGTCCACGACCATGGCAACCATGACAGGAACAAGGAGGCGGAACCCCCCCCCCACACACACACACACCTATTAATGTTAATGTTCCTGTTTCTGCACTACAATGGTACTGTTACCACACTGCACAATGCACATAGCTGTACATACTGTACATATCTGCCCATATGGTTCATACTGAATACCCATATTTATTCAGTTTTTCTGTAATATATTCTGTTATACACTGCATATATCTATATTGTTCTTACTACTACTATAATAGAACTGCCACTACATTGCACATATCTGTACATGTTGTTCATACATTGGTCATATTACATAGCCATATTTATTCTGCTCTTATAAGATAACTGCTAATACACTGCACATATTTATATTTAATTTATATGACTCTAAACCACCTTCTGTAAACCAACTGTATACTACTGTCTACTGCACTAGATTTCTTATCCTGTCTATGCACCACCTGTCTATACTTTGTATATCACATTGCACTTCTCTGCACTTCTGGTTAGACACAAACTGCATTTTGTTGTCTTTGTACCTGTACTCTGCACAATTACAAAGTTGAATCTAATCTAATCAAATCTAGAATGCCTCGCTACTTGAGTAAGTAGTTGTATAAAGTACTGTAAGAACAAGATAGATGCATTTCTCGCATCTGATTCTTCATAGCCTTGCTCACTAAACGTAAAAGTATTCTCTTGATGGAATAACAAACAAGTGTAGTTTCAGCATATAAACAATTTATTTACTTGTTTTACTCACAGTACAAAGTTGAAACTAAATAGCCTCATTTACCATTTTAATTTATGTTTTTTTTTTTTGTTAACAACAAAAGATAAATTAATAAAAACACTTGAACATACACATATCAAAATGTGTACATTTTGCAGTTTTGTTTCCCTGTCAGAAACTGTGGTATTTGAACAGAGACCAACCGGGCGGCAGAATGGAATGTTGGTAGGCAACACACATGTCAACCCAAACCATATATATATATATATAAACCATATATATATATATAAACCATATATATATATAAAAAGCTCAAGATTGCCAGAGTTCATTTTCATCAACTCACTCATTCAAACAAGTGAGCCAAACAGCTCTCTTTTCACATAAAATTAAAGGCTACAATTCTTAGTCTAGGCAAACGTATGGCAAGATGTGTAATTTACCGTCGTCCCCATGGGGGGCTAATGATATGCACTTAGTCCAGTCGTGCCAGTTGTCCTTGGTGTCGTAACAGCCGTTTACCCCAGGCCAGCGGTCTGTGTGTAATTTGCTTAGGTCCTCTTTACTGACCTCTCGCGTGACCCCAGGCAAGTGCAACGCAGGAGGGTCAGGCACCAGGACGTGCGTTTCCCTCCGCTCTTTCGTATGATGCTCCTCGTGCTTGAGGAACTCGGTCATGAAGAAGTGAGCGCCTGGAGTCTGTGTTCCCGAGGACGTCAGCACGTTGCTCTGCAAACTCAGGTACGACTGGATGATCTCGTTTCGGGACAGTTCCTTCCAGTTGGTCTGCTGGAGCGGGTTTGGCGGAGGAGGACACGTGTCCTGCTTGTGAACGTCTGTCCAGCGAGACTCCGGCGCGGTCGGCACGGGCGTCACAAGCACGTCCTCCCTGGGTTGGGCCTCCTTCAGCGCTAAGGGTTTGATCTGCCCGGTGACCGGGTCAAACGTGAGCTTGCGGTCTTTTAACTTGGCAGGTTTTTTGCTGTCCTCGGAGTGCTGCTGCCCGACCAGACTGACCGTGTAGTCTCTGGGCCGGTACTTCTTCCTCTTCCGCTCGGAGTTGTTGTGCGCAGCCCCGTCACCCTCCTGCCTGGCCGTCGCCACCTCCACAGGGGGGACCCCGTCCGGTGCGTCCGTGACAGAGTTCAGGGAGGACACAGCTTCGGGCTGGACCACCGACCTCCCTTCACTGTGTCCAGGGGCTGCATCTGCCTGCCAGTCGTGTGTGGTCTCCGTGGGATACGACCCCTGGAGAGCAGGGTTTGGGGACTGTAAGGGGGGACCTGAGCTGACCCTGTCTGAGGGCACTTTGGGACTCGGAGGGGGACTTGTGATGGTGGCCTTCACGCCAGAGGGGGGAGGCCATCTCCCCAAAGTGTCTGGCGTGTTGGATTTGGGATTGATGGCCGACGAGCAGGGACTCTTGGGGGGATGCTGCACGCCGCCCGTAGCAGGCAGGTCTTTCTTAGCCTGCTGTTGCAACACGGCGGTTTTCAGCAGCAACGATGCGCTAGGAGGTTTAGAAACAGCGGGGGAACTAGGGTGGGGCTTGACAGCGTTAACAGGAACTTTGCTGGGTCTGTCGTGATCGTGGCCTTCTATGGCGTCTTTATCTGGCTGATGGTGTAAGTTGTCAAACATGTTTAAGCGAGTGTCTGGACTTGCAGCAATGCCGTTGGTGGGACGCGGTGTGGCAATCGAGTGATGTTCGAAGGCTGACGTTTTGGAGATTTTGGATGGTAAGTGCTGCTGTGCGTCTCTCTGTCCTCCCTTGCGCTTTCGATGCCCCGACACCTCGACCTTTGGATAGTTACAGTTGTGAAAATCATTTCTGATTTTCAGCTCAGGCGCGGTTTTTCCTGAGACGGAGGTGACTGCTTGGGGAGGATAATCTATTCGGCTGGAGAAGGCCCCTCCATTGGTTGCGGTGTGCTCCTTGGCCCCTCCGTTGGTTCCTGTATGCTCCTTGGGCGCTGGGTCATTTGGTTCCGGTTCGATCAGCTTCTGCCAGGTCCGCAACAGTTTCTTTGCCCGCTTAGCCAAGTCTTCATCCTTTGTCTTCTTCCTGACATCATTTATCAATTTACCAAGCCGGGTTTCCTGGAGCAGAAAAAGAACATACACTCAAGTCACCAATGACCACAAGCAAGTAACCAAAAATATATTCATATGTAAACGTATGATTTTGGTGACCATACCTCAAGTGCCTCTTTGGTGATGGGGTATTTCTCCAAATATGAAATTACCTCCAAAACAGCAATCATATTGCGAATCTGCAGAAAAAGGTGTATAGTGATGTGCATATCTATTAAAACACATTTACACATTATTTTAAAAACCATAAAACAATGCATTAAGTATGGTGTACATACGGTATGTGATTTAAATTTATAACTTGAAGTTGGTCTAGTTTTTACACAGCAGTTGAAACCGCAACTAACTTGGAGGCCCCACAATTTGAATGGACTTTCAGTTGTGCACCTGTCTCCTGATACCAACTGAAAAAGTCTAGATTTGAGCTAGCAAAATGTAAATCTAGTTCAGTTGATCAGCAAATAAATAAAAAGAAATGAATCACCTATCTGCATTCAAAAAGTAAATTGACAACTACATTAAAGTGACAACTACAACTCAAATGAGTATAGTAGTCTACTATAATACTGTTCAAATGTATTTAAAACATGTTAGACTTACTCATATAACATAATTTCCTCTTATGTTATTAAAGTTAAAATGCCTGCCTCCTCTACCTGATGTCAAGTAATTGTGACATAAACTAACCCAGCCACATACTCTGCAACCAAGGTTAGGATAACAAACACGTGCTTGTTTAAAGATTCTTATGTTCTCATGGTTGTCAAATCAGTTGGAATCTTAGCCTACTTTGAGCAAATGAGAAAAGTTAAATCCAGCGTGTCATTTCCAACCTGGCTAACTTAAAGCAGTGGAGCAGAAACGAAAAGTTACATGGGAATATTTAATAACCGACAGTGTATCAGGACAAACATTATATTTTGGATGCCTATTCCTAATCACTGATTTAAACAACTTTGACTAAGCCCTTTCCTAAGTTATGAAAGTTTAACTACCATTGGCCATTACAGCCTTGCTAACATTAGCTAGCTAGCAAACTGACTGACTTACTCTCACAGGCAACTACCAACACTGATGATGTCTGATTCATTTTATATCCTTGAGAAGTTTTAGTATCCACTGTAAAGATATTTTGAACGTTGATATAACTAATGTAACAACTGTTAACGTCACCAAATGTTTGACGTGTGCTTGTTGCTGGCGCACCGGTCAACAGCACACAGCACAAGTTGCATGCCAAAGTTAGCTGCGTTAGCTAGCAAGATAGCTGAACATTAGCTTGCTCTTAGTTGTGCTGTCCAGCAGTATGCAAGCTTCCAATCCATGCGCACACCAGATAACCAATATCCGTTATCTGCCATCCGATGGTACTCACATTGCTTTGGCCATCAATGGCTTGCAGCAGCCGGTCTTTCATTTGCTGCGGGGTGGCGGATGCCGCTGTCATTGCCTGGCAGTAGTGGGAACCTGCAGGCGGGGGATTCCTCCGAAGAGACGGGTGGGTGACTTGCAGACACTCACAGGCCTTTCGGGAGGTGAGCTAGTAAGTGGAACCCCATATTTCCCCTAGTGCTCATTCTTTAACAGCGTTGACATTTTATCAAGTATTACTGGCCACGTCTCGACTGGACGGAGTCCGTAGGCTCATATTACCCTGTGGCCTCACCGATCGTCCATCTCCACGCAGCAGTAGCTGTGGTGTCTGTCTATGGTCTGGGGCTTCAGTGTTTCACTGTTGTTGAAAAACGCTTGGCGGGGTGCATGCTGGGAAATGGTAGGAACGTCATGCGTAAGGATTTGATGTCATCACGTACTGAAAAATAGTACTCCACTATCAAGTCAGTTCATTTCACAACAAATTGTATGGTCATTGTTTAATTTCAGAAAATATACAATAGTACCAGTTTTCAAGCATTTTCATTTATAAATATTGAACCTAAAAAAGAGCAGTTGCTAGAGTGAGGTGTACAACCAGATTTGTTATTCAACCAGGGTCAATCCAAACACATCTCCTCCCTTTAGATCAGAATTGAAATTCTCAAAGCTGCTTGTTCAAACTTCATATCATCCTCTCTCACTTGTGCACATCATAAATGCTCATTACTTTGAGCAAACAGCAAATGGTTCAGTACATCTGTGCAGTTGATTGTTAATGTTGCAATGGTCACAATACACTGTAGTGGTTCAATGCTGAATAGTCCTACCCTATAAAACAAATCGGCCTTACTTCAATGCTTTATTCATTGCATGCAAAAGTGTTTAGCTGTCATCACTAGTTGCCATAGTCTAGACAGGAACATCAGGATGTATAGAATGATTGACGTATACAGTAAATTTGGCTTACAGTGCACAGCTCTGACCAAGGGGTGTTTTATTGTATATTTGTCATTTTTCCATTGCACAATTCTGTAAAAGCCTTTGATTTCCTTATACTGTCACAATGTAAAAACTTGTAATATGTAAAATATGTAGAAACATATCCACTCTCTTACAATCAACCCCTCCACACACAATAATGTGTAACTTTTTGTAAGTTTTGAAATACCTATGGCACATAGAAAATAGGGCTGCCTTGTGCATTTTTCATTACAAAATACTTGCTTACTTTCGACAACATGACAAAGCAGTTTGACTATCTTGTTCATAAACAATGGCATAGCTTTTGAGTTAGATAAGAACTTTTGCAGGTAATACACTATAGTGTAATACACTATTTGTATAAAAAAACAAAAATGATGATTTGAGAAATGCACCAAAGTGACTAGGATACACATTTCATGTTTCCAATGATGTGCAGGTCTGCATCACAGCAGGTGTTCAAAGTTTAACAATCAAAATTGTATACAGATCCTCATCAGAGCATCTGTTTCCGACATTGCTAATGTAAAACTGACTAGCCTGCTATACAGTATGTACAGAATACATCATACGGGGATTTGAAGCTTCCACTAGTTTATATTATGGGTTATTTAAGACATATTTCGGGTTACTACTCAGTATGTTTTACTTCACAGAGCAGCGTGGGTTTAGCGGTCAAACCCGGCTAATGATTTTGTGCCCTATATATGCAGCCCATTGTGTACTCACCAATCATACTTGGTACCAATTACAGAAAATACAAACAATAAATGATATAAAATTACATTTTGCATTACATAGACTGAATTACTTGTTGTTGGCTCAAAAACAACGCTGGCAAAGATGGAAAACAGACTCTGCCTATCTGTAGATGGCTCCAACATTGCCTGCTCCACCAGATGAAGAGTCTTGGTGTTATACTAGACAGCACACTTTCATTCACTGCCCATATTAACAGTGTGTCTCGCACTGCAGCGCCTTTTTCCATCTGCGCAACATCGCAAGACTGCGCCCCTCCCTCAGGCCTCCTACACACAGTTGCGTTCCGTCAACGCATGCCAGTGGGTGTTCCCGACGGTAGCTATGCAAATGACTTGAAGTATAACCGTAATTTGATTGGTTGGTGCCGTCCGTAGATTGGCTTGATTGGCCGGTGCCGTCTGTCGGTGCAGCAACAGCTGAACTTGTCAATGCGAGCGACGGGAGAAACGCGACGCAACGGACCCACAATTCAGTTCGGCAACGGATGACGTAAGCCCATGTAAAGTGAATGGGATGCGTCTCCAGCACTGCAACGCACGCAGCTGTGTGTAGAGGCCGTCAGTCAGCAGAGTGCAGAAGAACTTGTAAACGCCTATGTTACATCCCGCATTGATTACTGCAATTCCATCTTCTCTGGCATTCCACAGAAATCACTCCACCGCCTCCAAATAATCCAGAACTCTGCAGCCAGGATAGTAACAGGCACAAAGTCCACAAGCCACATAACACCTGTACTGTTGCAGCTACACTGGTTACCAGTTACCCAGAGAGTCCAGTTTAAGATCTTACTGTTGACATATAAGGCCCTGCATAACCTTCCTCCCAATTATATCACCGACCTCTTGGAGAGCTACACCCCTTCCTGCTCGCTGCGATCCTCATCAGCTGGTCTGCTCAAGGTGCCCAAGATGAACCTCAGCACCATGGGAGAGAGAGCGTTCTCCCACACAGCCCCAAAGCTATGGAACTCACTTCCAAACAACATCAGGCAGCACTGCCCAGTTTAAAAAGTAACTGAAAACCTTTCTCTTTAGACTAGCCTATGGACTGTGATATGGCTAAATGGACTATATACTGTATGTATATATATATATAATTTTTCTCCTTTTTTGATATATATATTTTTTCCTTCTATTTGTTTTATCTGTGAAGCGACCTTGGGTGTCCTGAAAGGCGTTTTTAAATAAAATGTATTATTATTATTATTTATTTTCTTTAAATTACTATGTTATGACTTTTACTATATTTTAATAGTTACAACTTGCTGATGTTTGCTTTTATTTAATACAAATTCCTGGTTTCTACTGTTGTCTGTGTAAAGCACATTACAAATTGGTATAAAATGAGCTACAGTACAGTATATAAATAAAACTGCCTTGCCTTAAGAAGTCTCTTGAAACAACTGTTTCAACTGGCAATGACGACTTTATAAAATATCAAATGAAGACTTTATAAAACATCAAAGCATATGAGTCTGGCTGTTCATTCTTTATTGGTACAGTCTACCATGTGTGGATGGTTACAACCTTAAGCCACATTATAAAAGCTATGAATATACAATAAAACAATGTTGCCAATTATGTCAATAAAATGGCACAGGACAACATGAGGGTAGGATTCTCTGGTGGTGGGTAACTTTATCAAAGATATGTAGTGTAACACATACATCCATCTTCCTAAATAATCTTAGTCAAGCTGTACATCTTTACAATATGTGTGTTTATGCTGCACACATAATCGGTAATCAGTTACACAGATTTGCAAAGTAATTTGCCAGAATCTCCAATCTGCATTGAATGTTCTCAGTAAAAAAGAAAGAATGACATGGACTTGTCAAATGCATTTTCCCATTTCTGAAAAATATATACAACACTGAATATATATGTCTTCTTATGTCCTCAGGATTCTCATGATCCAAAAAGCCTGGAGGAAAGATACCAAGGTTAGAGGACATGTCATTCATGAAGAATGGACAGCTTGCACAGGACTATTTTACTATTTACCAAGCATTACTGACTAACATACTTATAAGACCAATACTTACACAATCATGCAGAACATGATGAACACATTCCACAAGGCAATAAATATCCGGAAGTACCGTAGACTGAGCAGAAACTCTCTGATATTGTCCCCTAAAAATAATTAAGTCCAGATAAATGCCACTGAGTGGGAATATAACCAACGACACAAATAGGCTGGTGTGTGTGTGTGTGTGTGTGTGTGTGTGGTTGTGTGTGTATGAGTGTAGACATACCTGTGGTCAGTCCATGGGACTCATCTCCAAAACCCTGGGACTCTTTCTTCTTTCTGGGAATTACCAAAATGATGTGCAACATCACATTGAATTCATTAGTGAATAACAATTACCCAGCCATTATAACCCAGCATCATATTAACTGGAGTCTACCACCATTATGAACGTGCAAATAGTGAACATATGCAGACTAGAATAGAGCATGTTGTTGAACGCTGCTATAACACTGTGGTCCGACATAGAGAAGCCTATTCACTATAGCAAATGCACAATGCATGCAAGCCCACATCAGCAAGTAGCTCACTAATGCCTTCTACATAACAATGTCTGCAAATCCTTCCTAACCACTTCACCTACTGCGCGGCATTCCATGCATTTCAAATACTTGAGCTAAGTAAAGTCAGAACGTCCTTCTCCTAGCCCAATCTATGTCTTTCCTGATTCTCTCATAATTCTTGCCTGACCAGGTTCGCTATACATTCATGGGATTGAACCTCACTGTGTTTAACTGCTATTACTTCACTCTGATATCTAAATTAAATGTGTAGAGTACTGCTGATGAAAGTGATGCTACTTTTCTTCTCACCACCCGGGTGGGATGGTAAGCTAAGCTTGTGTCTAGGCTATGCTTATTTCTATGATGCTTCATCATGCTCTTGAATTTCCCCTAGGGATCAATAAAGTATCTATCTATCTATCTATCTATCTATCTATCTATCTATCTACATAAAAGCTGTCTACCTCATAGAAACAAGCTGCACTACAATCAACACATTCTTTTTATTATCATATGAACTAGAAGCTATCTTCAAAATATGCATGTTATTGGAAATTCTTAGTGACAAGCAGGTAGGGAGATATGTAATCTTACAGTTTAAAATTGAGAACTGCTCCAGCATTCATCAGCAAAGTCCTGCATGAAGAAAGAAAATACGTCAATCAGTTCAAATAATAAACAATAAATGATTGAGATACCCCTTTAGTGCTAAGTTGTGATAAATGTGTCAGTGCAAGCTACAATCAAAGAACTTGCACTGGTTTCTTTGCAACAATTAGCCTAGCATCCTCCCAGGAAACACTGTATCTGTCAGTTTAATATATCTAGGTAATATTTCGATAGACCAGCAAAACCACACCCATGTTTACTGCCTCTATGATTAACTATTAATAACTGCCACACTGAATTGAAATGTAGTTTATAGTTACCCGAAAATCAAGAAATCCCCGATCATGGTGTCCACATCAGAGTTTTTGAGATGACGTTGAAACCGGAAGACAGGAAGTAGACAGAAATCACTGTCCAATCAACGCACACAAACAAAAAACGTCATGGTACGTGCATGCTGGACTGTAGCCTTCTTGTTTAAGCCATAGACATAATATACATGTATATTATGTCTATGGTTTAAGCCGTCTTGTTGGCCGTTAGCCAGTAATTTGCGCAATTACCCAATTACCGAGCCTTTCGCAGCTGCCGTGGACCTAAAGACAAGAACACTGGACTGCATGTATACAATAGGCCTACTGTCTATATGCACAGATTATCAGGAGGTAGGCTTACCTACACGCTTTATCCAATAGATCCAGAGTAGTCTCTGCAGTAGGCGCAACAACTGCGCCATCCAGTGTTGTAATAATGTATAATGTATGCAGACATCCGTTTATGTAGTCCAGCACGTAGCCCAGTATTGTCTGTATGTGTATTACAGTAACAGAGGCGGACATCCCAGGTTCAGAAAGTAAAAGTCCTGCCAAGTATTTGATCCAACCATTTAGTAAACCAGCTCATCCTAATTAGCAGCCAGGTAGATAAGATTATTATCTTATCCATCCATTATCTTATCCATAATTCTTCCTATTATCAATAGGAAGAATTATGGCAGGACTTTTACTTTCTGTAACCGGAATGTCTGCCTCTGTGTATAGCATCTCCTTTTTAAAGGGGGAGTCTTTCTCATAAACATACCGTGAGCTCCACACTAGACAAGCCTATTTCCTCAGGGCTGTTTTTGATATCTTATCACAGTGTATTGCCCAATCCATGTCAGAGATTGAGGTATTGTATCTTTAACAGTCTCAGGCACTCACTCACACACACACACACACACAGAGAGAGAGAGAGAGAGTGAGATAGAGAGAGACTTCTCCCTGACAGACACATTCCTGTTCTTACTGTATCTTGGGGTAACGGCGCCTCTGATACCTCCTGGTCTCTCTGTGGCCTTGCTGGCTAGTAGCCCTAGATGCAGCTGCCTCGCAACAGCCCCAGCGAGGTTCCCTCCCTCCTGTCAGCCTCTTCCCAGAGCTGCTATAAGGAGCTTTCACCAGCAGTCACCAACCACACCGATATGACATGACTTACGTGGGGTGGGACTAAATTCCTTGTGCTGATAATTACGTGGCTACACAAAAAATTACAGCTCTCAGAGCTTTAGTCAGGTCTCCTGTTTCTGTCGAGGACACATGCGATAGATAGATAGATAGATAGATAGATAGATAGATAGATAGGCTTGGGTGAATCCTACAGCAGTGGTTTTCAAAGTGGGGGCCGCGAGGTGGTGCCAGGGGGGCCTCAGCAAGTTGGAAGGAAAAATAAAAGCAACAAATAAATACATTTACATTTTTTTAAATATACCTTTTACTATGAGGGTTGTTATACAATGCCATTATAATAATTTGTCACATATCTGAACATTATATTTTCCATGATAGTGACTGGGAACAATAGTAGAGTGATAGCTCTCAGCAGAAAGCCCCAAATGCAATTTTTACACACTGTATGCTCCATCGCGAAGTGCTTGTGGCTAAAATAATTATTAGGATTAGCTTAATGTATTTTTATATTTGCCGTAGTATTGTCGATGGGTTTAATAACACATCAAGGGGGTCCTTGAACAGAACCTAGTGGTATTTGGGGGTCCTTGTCTGTCCTACAGGCCTCCCTGCTGTATGCTGCATGGCCTCATCAGTGTGTGGTCTCTTTCAAAACTGAGCTATGAGCTCTTTCAAACTGAGCTATGAGCACTACTCTTTCAAACTGAGCTCCTGACTTCACTATTGACAAGTCTGTGGCATTGTAGTACCATTAGTGCACTCTTGGTGGTGCTGGTTTTACCGGAATGTCCTAAATTGCTCATGTCTGCCAAACATCTGCCCAAAGCTATCAGCGTCCACCGACCATTTTATTTGCCTGTCAGATTGTCTGAGTGTATGGGAGTGGAGGGGAAGTGAGGCATAAATATAAATATGAGAAATAAAATTAATACATTTTTATTCAAGATTTCAAAAACTGGCTGTTGGGTATACAGTTACTAAAAGCAGTGGTTTTCAAGCAGTGTTCCGAGGCAGTGAGGTATGACGTGTATGTTTGAGGAACCCAACGCACTTTCATACAGGCTCATGACATAGGCTAGATAGCTGTTTTTAAATGCGTCAATGACACAGCTTCTTAATGAAGACGGTTTTAGTTCATAAAGAGCAATAAACAGCCCTGTTATAGCCTGTAATGATGTGTGTGATACTTCATAATAAGCTGGTGTGTGTGATACTTCATAATCATTAATAAGCTGGTGTGTGTGATACTTCATAATAAGCTGGTGTGTGTAATACTTCATAATCATTAATAAGCTGCTGTGTGTGATACTTCATAATACACTGGTGTGTGTGATACTTCATAATCATTAAAAAGCTGGTGTGTGATACTTCATAATCATAAATAAGCTAGTGTTTGATACTTCATAATACGCTGGTGTGTCTGAGACTTCATAATCATTAATAAACTAGTGTGTGATACTTCATAATCATTAATAAGCTGTGTGTGATACTTCATAATACGCTGGTGTGTGTAATACTTCATAATCATTAATAAGCTGGTGTGTGTGATACTTCATAATACACTGGTGTGTGTGATACTTCATAATCATTAAAAAGCTGGTGCGTGATACTTCATAATCATAAATAAGCTAGTGTTTGATACTTCATAATACGCTGGTGTGTCTGAGACTTCATAATCATTAATAAACTAGTGTGTGATACTTCATAATCATTAATAAGCTGTGTGTGATACTTCATAATACGCTGGTGTGTGTAATACTTCATAATCATTAATAAGCTGGTGTGTGTGATACTTCATAATACACTGGTGTGTGTGATACTTCATAATCATTAAAAAGCTGGTGCGTGATACTTCATAATCATAAATAAGCTAGTGTTTGATACTTCATAATACGCTGTGTGTGTGATACTTCATAATCATTAATAAGCTGGTGTGTGTGATACTTCATAATCATTAATAACCTGTTGTGTGTGATACTTCATAATACGCTGGTGTGTGTGATACTTCATAATCATTAATAAGCTGGTGTGTGTGATACTTCATAATATGCTGGTGTGTGTGATACTTCATAATACGCTGGTGTGTGTGATACTTCATAATCATAAATAAACTAGTGTGTGTGATACTTCATAATCATTAATAAGCTGGTGTGCCGTTACACATTGGTTTGCACTGATGTGTTCCCCTAGCCTCAAAAAAGGCAGAGGACACACTTGTCACATACTTAGTAAAGTTCCCCGTTGTCTAAACCCTTTTGTATTCATTATGTCTCTAAGGCACTGAGCCCTGAGCCAGGTCTACCCTCAGGTCCAGGGACAAATGGACGATCTTTCAGAGCTCCGCTCAGCTGGCCTTTGGGAGAGGATGCAGCCCAGTGTTGCCCAGACAACTGAATTCCATTTGTGGTGGTTGGTTTGCAGAATTAACTTGAATGCAACAGTTTTTAACAAATTAGCACAGCGTGGCTATGATGCTAACCAGATTTAAGCACAATGTAGTACAACCTGGAAAATCATTGTGTGGTGGTCAATGTTGATATTGTGGTGGGCCGCCACAAATAAGCCAATGTATGGGAAACACTGCAGCCTATAGGCCCAGTGAGGTGCAGGAGGATCTGACACAGGTAATAGTGTATATGGTCAGACAGACAAACAGACAGACACAATCACAAGAACTCTGTGACTTGTGCGACACATTGTTGTTCATATGAGGCACTGGGTAGTAGTGTAGGCTACTAAATGTGCCACATTGCCTGTGCTCATCACCCCTGACACTGACAAAGGAATGTGTATTTGTGTGTGTGTGTGTGTGTGTGTGTGTGGGGGGGGGGGTGATTGCCCTTTGTTTAAATCCAATGCTAAGGTAAAGTGGACAAGAAATAGCCAAAATAGTCAACTGCTGTACACAAACCCAGGACCAGCTATTCTCAGCTGAACTAAAAGTATTTGCAATGTCTGTCAGATTTTGATAGTTTCTGATGCGCGCGCGCGCGCACACACACACACACACACACACACACAACATTATGACACATGAAATAATCCTTTTTAAGGAGATTATCTTCAATCCATGTTGCAAAACATTTTTCGCGTATTGTTGGATCTGCACCAGATTTCTCCAGCCAGAGTATTGTCGGAGGTCACTCTATTTTAAGCTCTTGGGCCGTAAGTTTCCGATTGTATATCATGGGGTAGCCTACCGTTAGGACGAAGTTAGGGAAGAGCAGGATTTAGCTACGCAGAATCAGTAGCCTACGTTTTTTGAGTAAAAACAGAGCGTCTTTGATACCCGGGGCCATCAATAACTGCACACCGCCTCCAGCATCTCATGATGAATAGAGGGCTCGCTAGACGAATTCATTCCTCTCTCAATAAACCTCGCTAATAATAAAGGCAGGCTATTTAAATTAGAAACACCAAACACTGATTAGGCTTGGACGAACGGTGGTCGTTCTGTAAATGGATCAGAAAAAAGGCTGTGCGGATGAGGTAGCCTACGGTTTAGGCTATTAATAGGATAGCTTGGGTGACGGAGTTTTTACTCGTGGAGACTGAGGGCTTCGTAGCGAGTCGCCGGACACGGTGTATGTATTCCTCTTGCGCAGATCTTTAATTTAGTTCATGCGGTAGTGTTTTGCTTTGTAATAAATCATGGACGTGTTAGGGGTGTTAAATCTGGGCGAAGTTGGTGTTTATTTTTCAAAAATGGCAATGTTTCCCGTTTTTGATCTTGCCTACTACATCGTGTCCATACTCTACCTCAAGTATGAGCCAGGTGAGTAACATCTTCATTCATTTTTTGTTGAATCGTGTGTGTACTTTACTGGAGGAGGACGCAGGTGTTCGCATGCACTGCTGCTGTCAAAATTGGTGCGCGCAGCTTTCTGTCATTTCTAATTTCACATAAACCTCATTCGTTGATATGAAAGGGTCAGCTGGCATTCCTTGTGATTATGCGATTAATACTCGATTTAGACTCGAGTAGACTGTGGACTCATTTAACAACACAGACATGTTTTGTCGAGCTTCATTTAGCCCACAAGGACACAGAAAGTATTTCAAAAACATTGCATTTTGCGGTCGCGCTTTATCTTGATGTTTCTCTTCAAACCATTGTAGAAGGCAAAGTTACTTTACTTTGCACCCCCATGACATTCGATAGAGTGAGGCACATACCAAAGTTGGAAGACGTATAAATAGAATGTCCTTAAATAGACAGCGGAGGGTCCTAGAGATGGGGCGCAACCGAGTTCCCATTTGTTTCCTTGATAATTAGCATCACCGTTTATTTGAACAAGAAGAGACATGGCTGCATTGCCTTTTTCTGTGTTAAAGCTATAGAAAGCCCAGAGAGTTATTTGTACAATACAGAACAGATAGCCTATTGTAGGCTAGATCTAAGGCACAAACACCACATACACACATACACACATAGGGGGGGGGGGGGGGCGGTAGAGAGAGTGAGAGAATTGTAATGGCTGCACTTGTTTCCTAAGCAGAACTCACTGGAGCAGGTCTTTGGTCATATATAGTTAGGTGGATATTTCGAGATCAGCGGCATGTCTTTGACAGTTGTTTGCTGGTTCGCGCTCGATCTGAATGAGCTTAACACTGCACGGGTGTTATAGGTCAGAGTTTGATCCCGGCCAGCCAGTTGCGAAGGGGGACAAGGAGGAGAGCATGTATTTATAGTCCACATATGTAAGGATCAGCTTTCTGTCAAAATGTCCACTGATACGCTCCTGAGGACACCTCAAACCAGTGGTGTAGTGTGGTGTCCACTCATCGCAAAAGCATATGAATTGGGAGGATATTGCACTGTGTGTTTATGTAAATGTGATCTGTTGTAGACTGTACGTGTACTGATCTGAATAAAGGAAGTGTCTGTGTGTGTGTGTGTGTGTGTGTGCGTGTGTGTGTGTGTATGTGTGTGTGTTTGTGTGTGTGTGTGTGTGCATGCGTGTGTGTGTGTGTATGTGTGTGTGTGTGCGTGCGTGTGTGTGTGTGTATGTGTGTGTGCGTGCGTGTGTGTGTGTGTGTGTGTGCAGGCTCAGTGGAGGTGTCCCGCAAGAGCCCTGTGGCCTCATGGCTCTGTGCTATGCTCTACTGTTTCGGGAGCTACATCCTGGCGGATATCATACTCGGTGTCTGCCCCATCGACTATTTCCACAACAACAGCCACATCCTCCTGGCCACCGCTGTCTGGTAAGAACCTCTGAAAAGGACTTAACCAGCTCAATGCCCACCAAGGCTCTAAAAAGGACTTTACTGCTGGCAGCACTGAACCCAACCAGAAAGTGACGTTAAAACAAAGTAAAGTCTGCCACTTAGGGTGGTAACAATGAGTACAGTTGCTCTGTACAACTTTATCTGAAGTGAACAAACACATCATGGATTAAATGTTCACCTTTGGTAAACTAACGTATACCAGCCACATTTGTGAATGCCTCACTGTACAAAACGTATTCCTGCCAAGTTAGCGTACAGAAGCACATGCTATAGCCTACTCTTCAGTAGTGAGCAGCTAGAATGAAAGGCCATCACTAGTTTAGTAGTTAATAGCTAAAGAAAGATGATTAAAAACTATAACAACTCCACCCAACAAACAACAACAACACACAGACTGATGGTGCACACACACACACGTTACACACACACACACACACACACACACACACACACACACGTTACACACACACACACACACACACGTTACACACACACACACGTTACACACACACACACACGTTACACACACACACACACACACACACACGTTACACACACACACACACACACACGTTACACACACACACACACACACACGTTACACACACACACACGTTACACACACACACACACACACACACACACACACACGTTACACACACACACACACGTTACACACACACACACACGTTACACACACACACACACACGTTACACACACACACACACACGTTACACACACACACACACACACACACGTTACACACACACACACACGTTACACACACACACACACACACACGTTACACACACACACACATACACACGTTACACACACACACACACGTTACACACACACACACGTTACACACACACACACACACACGTTACACACACACACACACACACACACACACACACACACACGTTACACACACACACACACGTTACACACACACACACACGTTACACACACACACACGTTACACACACACACACGTTACACACTGACCCAGCTGTTGGTGTTTGTTGGGGCGGTGTGCAAGCAGCTTTAAGGCTTTGACCTTGTCTTTGTGGTTTCCCCTGGCCTCTCCTCTGTCTCACACATTTCCATACATTTCCATCCCTACTGGCACGCCACCATCACAGGTACCTTATCTTCTACTGCCCTCTGAACCTGTTCTACAAGTGTGTGGCGTTCCTGCCCATCAAGCTGGTGCTGGTGGCTCTGAAGGAGGTCGTGCGCGCACGAAAGATCGCCGCCGGTGTTCACCACGCCCACCACGCCTACCACCACGGCTACATCATCATGATCATCACCGGCTACGTCAAAGGTTTGTGTGTGTCTGTGTGTGTGTGTGTGTGTCTGTCTGTGTGTGTGTGCGTATGTGTGTCTGTCTGTGTGTGTGTGTGTGTGTGTGTGTGTGTGTGTAGAAATATAGACAGACAGACAGATAGATAGATAGATAGATAGATACTGTAGATGTATAGATAGATACTGTAGATATATAGGTAGATAGATAGATAGATAGATACTGTAGATAGATAGATAGACAGATAGATACTCTATTGATCCCAAAGCAAATGTGGGCAATCTAGGCATGTTTAGGGTGTGTGTCTATGTGGGTGTGTATCAGTGTCAGCCTTGGCCCCACAGGTCAGCTAAGTCCAGATCAGCTGGCGTGGCCTGGCCATGGAGCCCCGTGCTAATTCTCCCCGCCTCTATTCTCGCCCCTCACACGCAGGCTCAGGCGTGGCCCTCATGTCCAACTTCGAACAGCTGCTGCGTGGTGTGTGGAAACCAGAGACCAATGAAATCCTCAACATGTCATTGTGAGTGTACAGTACACACGATCTCTCACTGAGGAACACACACACTTGTATTGGGCCTTAAATATCTCCACGATCTCTCACTGAGGAACACACACACTTGTATAGGGTCTTAAATATCTCCACTGTGAAAGTAGAGTTAAGATGTGTTTTAAAGTAATAGAATAATATACCTGTGCTATCTCTCTCTCTCTCTCTCTCTCTCTCTCTCTCTCTCTCTCTCTCTCTCTCTCTCTCTCTCTCTCTCTCTGTGTGTGTGTGTGTGTGTCTTGTTTTATCAGCCCGACCAAGGCCAGCCTGTATGGAGCCATTTTGTTTACACTTCAGGAAGCTCATCTTCTGCCTGTTTCCAAGAGCACCCTCATCTGTGTGTTCACCCTGTTCATGGCCACGTCCAAGGTACTTGCCAGAGGAACCTCACTAGTCCCTTATCAGAGGAACCTCTCTAGAAGAGCCTCACTTGAGCTTCTATAGAGGAACCTCACAAGCTCCTCTCTAGAGAAACTTATTTAGACCCTCACCAGAGGAACCTCATTAAACGCTTATCGGAGGAACCTCACTAAAACCTCTCTAGTAGAACCTCATTAGACCTCTCTAGAGGAACTCATTAGACCTCTCTAGAGAAACTTCTCTAAACCCTCACCAGAGGAACCTCATTAGAACCTCACCAGCGCATCACCAGAGGAATTAACACAAAACAAATCTGATTTAAAAGCATTTATTGTTTGCATTTTAAGAGCTAGATGCTCTTATTTAATCAAGTGCACTGCACTGGATGTGAGAGCTAGATGGCATTATTTAATCAAGTGCACTGCACTGGATGTGAGAGCTAGATGGCATTATTTAATCAAGTGCACTGCACTGGATGTGAGAGCTAGATGGCATTATTTAATCAAGTGCACTGCACTGGATGTGAGAGCTGACTTCTCGTTTTCTTGCTCCAGGTGTTCATGACAGCCAGACACTCGCACGGCTCTCCCTTCGCCCTGGTGGAGTCGTGGGTGTGCCACCTGCTCTTCGGCTCTCCCCTGGCCTCCGCTGATGACCACCACGCCCCCGCCGCCACCCCCGTCTCTCCCGTCAAGACCAAGGAGGAGCTTAGCGAAGGAACGCGCAAGAGGAAGGCCAAGAAGGCCGAGTAGAGGAGATCTGCCGCACGTCAGCAATGGACAAACTAAACAGACGCCACCTCCCATAGCAGCCCCACAGCAAGCCCGCTGTCCTGTGGACACCCCCAGCCTCCTCTGGTCCAGCCCCCCCCCCTCTCTCTGTGTGCACGGGGGGGTGGATAGGACTTCCTGTTTTTTACACGTTGAAGGGGCAGGCCATGTGTACCGCTGGACGCTCTTTTTAAATGGTGCTTTAACAAGTCAACTACCACGTATTTAATGATATTTAATGATATTTAATTATACTTAATTATGTAAATATGCTTCATTATAATGATATGATGCTGTAAAAAGCTGTCTAATGTCCCACGTGGTTTCAGCAAGGACTTATATATTTATTTATATATTTTCTCACCAGTCAGCCCCCTCCTCTTCTGTTTGCTATTTGCTATACCATGCGGTGATGCACATGTCTTTGGCTTGGCTGATTTAAACCATGTGTTTCGTTCAGATCATTGCATTTCTACCAACTAATGATTTCAGAAATAATACGTGTGTGATATTCTATTGGAGGAAACAGTAGACCAGGGTGTGACAGACGAGGTAAAGTACCACAGGCCATTACTTTCTGTACATGGCAACTTTTTACATAGAAAATAAATGAATGAATGTCTGGACATGGATTTGTTTTTCACCTTTTTTAAAGATTTACCTTTGCAAATATGTATTTATATGTGTTTAACAATCTGTCCCCCTCACAAGGACGACCTGGCTTAGAGGAGAACAAAAAATGGACCCTGGTGACCAATTTGATCTCCATATTGGTTTTATTGTATTCCATATTTTCAAAGGTGGTACGTAAATGTTTCCAAAACTTAAATTTTCTATTACAAAAGATTTTCATAAATAACACAAAGATAAGAAGAAAGGAGCCATGACTTCTTCACATTACTAATAAAATGAGCGCTACAAATGTATCAAAGTAAAATGGTTAAAGACATTCAGGTGAATATGTTTTATTTTGGGCTCCTGGTGGCTCTCATTGCTATGCAGATTGGGCAGAGAGCTTCCTTTTTACAAGTCCACTTCAAAGCCCTGACACAAACCCCTAGCACCACCTCGTGCTACAGCCTGTAGTTCCCTTTAGCGGTCACTTTTGCACTGTCCCTGCTGAATGACCACTAATGGATGTGTAATGTTTATTTGCAATGTTTCGCAAGAGTGCCGATTGTTCCACAGCATGTTATGTAACGTGTAATGACTTCCTTGTACACGAGCAGTTACCACCATACACAAGGCTCCCCGCCAGCAGGCAAAACACCTTTGATCTCTGTCATTGGCACGGTCAGGCTTGGGGTTTAAATTAAACATGACAGTTATTGGTTGTCCATTTGTTGACGTGGCCCAGCTTTGACCAGCTCTGAGCGTGAGCGCCTGTGGAGTGGGTGTGAGCTCTCACTGATGGACTGCACAGAAGGTTAAATGTGTGTGTCAACTTTCACCTCGCTGTCGCCTCGCCACAGGAGCGGAACACATCACCGCTCCCCCAAAAGACCCGTCTCCCCTCGCAGGGGTTTACATCCATCACTCAAGCTGCTGAGTCATGTGACTCCAACCGAGTGGCGGTACGTGACGTGGTTGGCTCGGAAAATAATCTTGTCCTGCCTAAAAAAGATGTTACCTTGAAGTTATTGCACAAGTGAGGCACGTCGTGTGGATCCAGGACCTTTTTGCTATTTGCATTATCGTGAAGTTTTAAAGCCTGAGCTCAGTCAGATTTACTGTGAGGGGATTTGTCTGTGGGGTGTGCGCTGGGTTGGGGAGGTTAAAAAAACACCGGCCAGATAGCGGCTGATTCCGGCAGCCTTCTGGTCCAGGCCTGACGCAGATCTACGGCCGAGAATGGACGACATAAAAGCCTGTCAAGGTGCAGTAAGCTGGACCTCTTGGGTGCAGGAGGGGAATTCTCCCCACATCTGCAGATGCCATCACTGGCAAATAAGATATACAACACACAAATAACCAATCCTGGAGACCTGAGAAGGAAAAAAGAGATGGAATGAATTGTTGGAATGCAAAAACGTTTTTCTCCATTGATAAAAACAATATTTTTCCATACCAAGGCTCATGCTCTAAAACAATTAACACACTCGTTAACTGAGTTTAACTTTTTTTTTTTAAACTGAGTTTAACTGAATTTGATACCAAGGGAAATCCACACTGGAATACCAATATGGAAATCCATTTTCCCCAAAACTCTTCAGTCCATTAAAGCGGATTCTGTTGACCTATATTCAGAACAACACTAATTTGTACTAAGTTATTTTTTTTGGACATCTGACTTTAATCTCTGAAAAGACATCAACAGCGGACAACTGTTTTCCATGTCTAACTGTAAGAAGTGAAATATAATGGTCAAAACAAAAAAAAAACCATGTGTGGAAGCTTTGTGGGAAATCTAGGTTGATAAAATGTGAAATCTTACACAGGAAATAACTAAAAGATAGATTTTAAGAAACTTGCCGAATACCAACTTTTAATATCATCTAAATGGAAATAACTGAAAAAAATCATGTTATTACATGTTAAATCATGTTATTAAGTATACCATGTGGGGCCTATGGACCTGACCTGCACTAGCATGTATGTATGTGTGTGTGTGTGTGCGTGTGTGTGTGTGCGTGTGTATTTGTGTGTGTGTGCGTGTGTGTGCGCGTGTATGTGCGTGTGTCTGTGTGTGTGTGTGTGTGTGTGTGTGTGGTGCGTGTGCGTGTGTGTGGTGTGCGTGTGTGTGTGTGTTGATTGGTTTGGGTATATCTGTGATGGGAGTGATGTCAAATGGTAAGTATAAAAGCAGAGGAGGAGCAGAGCATCACACACACTCACACACACTCGCTCATGCTGGTGTCTACCTCAGTGCTGTAAACCTCCAGCACATCCCAAGGATTGGACGCAGCACTTCACTTGACGACCCGAGGACTGGACACAGCACAGGGCTTCTCTTGGGCTCAACATTTTGTTTTTCCCCTCGTCAAGTTGTTCTGATTTTCTGGCTCTTTGGGGAGAAGGGGACAACATGCTTTGGATTCTGCCTCTCAGCATAGCACTCTCCCAGTGCCACTCCGCAGTGTCGGCACAAAGAGGTAAGAAAACAAATAGTTTTTTTAGAAGAACTTTTTTTTCTGATACTAGCTTGGGTCATATCGGGAAGAAAATATATTCAGTGCGTTCAGTAATGACAGCAGCAATGGGGAAAAAAGGGTTTTGAAATGGCTCAAAATGGAGACCATAATTGTATGTCGCACAAATAATACTGAGATTTATTCCTTAGAAATCAAGTGAGAGTTACATTGACCTCTAAATGAACAGAAGGGATTAATTTCTACCATTCTCACTATTGGAAGGTTACAAAAATAATTACTGAAATGACCTTTCCAAACATAATATTTGAATGTGACATTTACAAACAGTTAAAGTATATAGTTTCAGTATATTTGGTTGGCTTTTGTTACGAGGGGAAGGCTCTTCCGGTGTGCCATTTGTGAGGCTGCGTGTGTGTGTGTGTGTGAGTGTGTGCCATTTGTGAGGCTGGCGTGTTTGTTTGTGTGTGTGTGTGTACGTCTGTGTGTGTGTGTGTGTGTATGTGTGCCATTTGTGAGGCTGGCGTGTTTGTTTGTGTGTGTGTGTGTGTGTGTGTGTGTGTGCCATTTGTGAGGCTGGCGTGTTTGTTTGTGTGTGTGTGTGTGTGTGTGTGCCATTTGTGAAGCTGGGCAGCAGCAGCTTCTGTGTTTTCAGTAGCAGTTTGTGAGCCCTTGAGTTTATGCTGGGAATTCATTTGGAAAACACAGAATCAGCTAATGGAAAGAGCACACTTCCCCTGAACACTGAGGCTTCTGTGCCCAGGGGGGTTACGGGCCTGACAGCTCCCTGGGTGTGTACGTCTGTGTGTGTGTGTGTATGTGTGTGTGTGTATGTGTGTGTGTGTGTGTATGTGTGTGTGTGTGTACGTCTCTGTGTGTGTGTGTGTGTGTGTGTATGTGTGTGTGTATGTGTGTGTGTGTGTGTGTGTATGTGCATGTGCGTGTGTACGTCTGTGTGTGTGTGCATGTGTATGTACGTCTGTGTGTATGTGTGTGTGTGTGTGTGTGTGTGTGTGTGAGTTGGGGTGCGGGGCATGACAGGTCAAATCACTGTTGCTGGGGTGCGGAGGTGTGCCCCTGTTCCGCCCCTTCACCCCCCTCATCTGGGAACAAACTCACCACAACTGCCCAGGGGGCAGAGAACACCCGTAAATTCCCACTCTTGTCAAGCTCATAAAAGAAAGGCAAACAGCCGCAGACGACTCGAGCATGGCCCCAAGTTACACTCTTCCTGTCTTCTCTGATGGAGACCTCCAGTTTCACACCGTTTGCACACAACGGAAGCCTCGCAGTGATTGTTATTTCAAATGTTTTGTGGCTGTTGTAAAAAGAAGATGTGAGGTGTGGAGCTTCAGCTGCTCTGAGTCCAGCAGCACTGCCAGCTCTAGCTGCTCGCTGTACAGAGGGGGAGTGAGTTTGTTTAATGGACATGGGCCGATGGACTAACCACCCCTGCAGAAGTCATTTCGCCTGCTGCTGCACTCACTGATAGATGGCTGTCCAAAAGATCAGCAGGTTGGGTTAAAAATGTACGCCAAAGAAATGCAATCCCTTAGACACAAATTTATCTCCAAAAGAGTGGGGTGTACCACACACACTGTTACACAAACACACACACACACACACAGTCACACTGGACATACACACAAACAAACACACACACACACACACACATCCATGCATACATCCTCCCAATGTGTGTATCAAATAGACATCTCCGTCATCTACCTCCAGAATGTTCCAAATGAAATGGGCAGATTTGCAAACAAAAAAAGAAGAAAAAGAAAACTGTCAACATATGGACTTTGGAAGCGGATCTGGAGCGGATCTGGGCCTGAGGTCAACATATGTACTTTGGAAGCGGATCTGGAGCGGATCTGGGCCTGAGGTCAACATATGGACTTTGGAAGCGGATCTGGAGCGGATCTGGAGCGGATCTGGGCCTGAGGTCAATTCATTTAGCAGTCAAGAAAACTGCAGTACCAATCTGTCAACATATGGACTTTGGAAGTAAATTCATTTAGCAGTCAAGAAAACTGCACTACCAATCTGTCAACATATGGACATATTGCAGCAAATCCATTTGGCAGGCACTAGGGTGATGTCATCTTTTACATTTTAATTATGCAACTGTTTATTTGTGTGGTACATGATCAATAAACATATAACTATCTATGGGAGTTGACCTGTGCTATTTTTGGATGCAGATGGGGAAATCATTAATCAAATCAAGGGAACCAATCAAGCCCTGGCCGAGATCAAGGAACTTCTGAAGCAACAGGTAAACCTCCACGCCAATCCCTGCTGGGGCGCCATGCCAGCTGTTTTCTGATGGCTTTAACAGACAGCGTCCCGTGACCGCTGATGTGCCGCATGCGAGTGACTCTCTGTCTTCTTTCAGATCCATGAGATCGTTTTCCTCAAGAACACGGTGATGGAGTGCGAAGCTTGTGGTGAGTGGTGATGAAGTGTGTTCACCAGGCTGCCTTCCCAGCATGCATCTAGGGAATGTGTCTTATAGAATCTAAACGGAACACTGTGGTCTGACATAGAGGCCTTATGAAGATAATCTGTTGATTTAGGCCACTGAGTCAGTTTTGAAGCATTCATGTTCCATAAGACAGAAAATGAAAGGTAGACTAAATTCAATATCCAGATTCCAGAGGTATAATGTTGATCTGAGAAAGCATTAAATAACATTTCAAGAATCAGAATAGGTGAAGGAAATTGTTCAATTGTTAGTATTCAGGGGAAACAAAAAACCCCTCCAATCTACTGAAAATGTCAAACTATGATGAGTAGTTAGCCTTTCCCCATCCTATTCAAAAAGATGGAATAGACTTACAGTAGGAAAAAAAGCAACAGCTTGTCCCCCCGTCCTGCAGCGATGCGTGGTGTGGATCCTCCCCGAGCCTCCTGTGACCCCAACCCCTGCCACCCCGGGGTCAAGTGTACCGAGACGCCAAACGGCATTGAATGTGGACCCTGCCCCGACGGCATGGTGGGCAATGGAACCCACTGCACAGATGTGGACGAGGTGAGCTGAGACACTGAGCTGACCGGACTGGACAGCAGGATGAGCTAGCTGTGAACAAACTGCATAGTGCTAATAGTGATCGCAGGATGAGCTAGCTGTGAACAAACTGCATAGTGCTAATAGTGATCGCAAGATGAGCTAGCTGTGAACAAACTGCATAGTGCTAATAGTGATCGCAGGATGAGCTGGCTGTGAACAAACTGCATAGTGCTAATAGTGATCGCTGTTTTGCCAATCATGTTGTGTATGGACTATTTGTTTTCATGTAAATTTTAGAGATTGATGAGTTTTTTTCTACTAAATGCCTTCAATTGCCCAAGACATGACAGTGTCATTAGGTTTTAACATCAGTGATGCTACTCAAATGCTTTTATTATGATTCAGTAGTGAGCATTACATAAGCTCTCTGCTGCATCGCTGCATTGTGTCTCTTAAGAATGTTTATTAAGCATATGTCTGTGCTGTGCTGACGTGTGCAGTGTACCGTGATGCCGTGTCACATGGGCGTGCGCTGCATCAACACCTCCCCAGGGTTCCGCTGCGGCCCCTGTCCGGCGGGATACATGGGCCCCCAGGTCTACGGCGTCGGACTCGCCTACGCCATGTCCAACAGACAGGTTGGGCTCTACTCTTCTCATGAAGAGATTTCAAAGCATTCAAAGTGTTCTAGAGATGGATTAATCCTCTTGGTTTTGTTTGTTTTTTTGAGCAGGTCTGCAAAGACATCGACGAATGTGAAGTTGCCAACGGTGGCTGCGTACAAAATGCCAACTGCATCAACACACCTGTATGTATGACTGAACGTAACTGAGTTAATTTCTTCGCATGTCCTTGTACACACCAGCTTCATGCCACGCTGTCCCCTGTGTGTGCCAGGGGTCGTACAGGTGTGCCTGTAAGAAAGGGTACGTCGGAGACCAGAACAGCGGATGCAGAGCAGAGCAAGGATGTGGCAATGGCCAGGAAAACCCATGTCACACCAACGCCGACTGTATCTCTCACCAAGATGGAACAATCGAGTGTGTTGTAAGTTTCAGACAGAGGCCATCTTCATTCTCTTCTTCATGGAACTCTTACCTGTGACTTGACTGTACCAATGACCTAACAATCTTATGACATCACAACTCAGGATCTATGATGTAATTTCAATAACTATGACTTCATAATTAATTTCTTATGACCTCACAGTCCAGAATCTATGATGTCACTGCAATAATTCAATAACTATGACCTCACGGTTATGTCATTATGACTACACAGTCCAGAATTTACAATGTCACATTGCAATAACTATGACCTCACTATTCATTTTGTTTGACCTCACAATTTAGTATCTAACTCACAACATCATGTAACGACAATGTATCTAATCAAGAGATTAACTAACTAATGATGGCAATGTAATGAATACCAGGTCTGAGTGAGAGCCAAACTTTAAACTTTAACCTTTAATGCCATGGATTTCTTTTGCCTTTAGTGTCATGTTGGATGGGCAGGCAATGGTTATTTCTGTGGACCTGATGTTGACATTGATGGCTTCCCAGACCAGAAGTTGCCTTGCGCTGAGACTAACTGCAAAAAGGTGGGGAACAGTTGCTGTTATCTGAGTAATGCACGAACACCAGGACAAAAGTATGACCTATGACCTATGACATCATCTAATGGATCAAATGGGTTGTGCTGCATTCCACCAGGATAACTGTCAGACGGTACCCAACTCTGGGCAAGAGGACGTGGACAAAGATGGCATCGGAGACGCATGTGACGACGATGCAGATGGTGATGAAATTCCCAACACACAGGTAAGTCACACACTCACCAGAGAGGTCAGTCAGTCACACTCTCACCAGAGAGGTCAGTCAGTCACATACTCACCGTGATAGTGACAGTGATCTGCAGAGATCTGGCATGAAGTGACCCATAAGCCAGATCTCTGCAGCTGTGCTGCTGATAAGGAAGGAAGCACTGGTCTCTCCTGTTAGTGATCATGCTGACCCTGTAGGAAGCACTGGTCTCTCCTGTTAGTGATCATGCTGACCCTGTAGGAAGCACTGGTCTCTCTTGTTAGTGATCATGCTGACCCTGTAGGAAGCACTGGTCTCTCTTGTTAGTGATCATGCTGACCCTGAAGCTGTGTTCTGGCAGGACAACTGTGTGCTTGTGCCAAACGTGAACCAGCGCAACGTGGACCAGGACGACTTCGGCGACGCCTGTGACAACTGCCGCCTGGTGAAGAACGATGACCAGCGGGACACCGACGGGGACGGCAGGGGCGACGAGTGTGACGACGACATCGACGGAGACGGTAGGTCTGGACAACCCACACAAAACCACTGGAGCCCATCTGGAGCGGATCTGGAGCGGATCTGGGCCTGAGGTCACCTGTGAATCCTGAGGTCATCTGCAACCTTTCTGACCCCCAGGTATCAAGAACGAGCAGGACAACTGTAAAAAGACGCACAACGTTGATCAGAAGGACAGAGACAGAGACGGCGTTGGAGACGCATGTGACAGCTGTCCTTACGTCCCCAACCCTGACCAGGTGTCCAACTCACACACACATACACACACACACATACACACACACACACACACACACACACACACACACACAGCTGTCCTTACGTCCCCAACCCTGACCAGGTGTCCAACTCACACACACATACACACACACACATACACACACACACACAGCTGTCCTTACGTCCCCAACCCTGACCAGGTGTCCAACTCACACACACACACACACAGCTGTCCTTACGTCCCCAACCCTGACCAGGTGTCCAACTCACACACACACATACACACACACACACCAGCTGTCCTTACGTCCCCAACCCTGACCAGGTGTCCAACTCACACACACATACACACACACACAGCTGTCCTTACGTCCCCAACCCTGACCAGGTGTCCAACTCACACACACACACACACACATACACACACACAGCTGTCCTTACGTCCCCAACCCTGACCAGGTGTCCAACTCACACACACACATACACACGCACACACACACACACACACACACACACACACAGCTGTCCTTACGTCCCCAACCCTGACCAGGTGTCCAACTCACACACACATACACACACATTTACGCACACTTGAACTTCACATCAAGTTCATCTCATGTGCTAATACACAAAAACATATTAATATAAAAAGAACAGGGTATGAAATGACATAGTGCATGGTACCCAGAGAAACAGTTCTTACAGTAGTGTGTGCTATGAAACAGTTTTTAAATTAGTGTGTGCTATGAAACAGTTTTTAAATGAGTGTGTGCTATGAAACAGTTTTTAAATTAGTGTGTGCTATGAAACAGTTTTTAAATTAGTGTGTGCTATGAAACAGTTCGTAAATTAGTGTGTGCTATGAAACAGTTCTTACAGCAGTGTGTGCTATGAAACAGTTCTTACAGCAGTGTGTGCTATGAAACAGCTCTTACAGCAGTGTGTGCTATGAAACAGTTCTTACAGTAGTGTGTGCTATGAAACAGTTCTTACAGTAGTGTGTGCTACACTGCTGCAGTATATGTGGATATTATCCGGCCTATTCATACGCAGGAGCAGCAAACATCATAACGCATCTAGAAGTCTTTCCTCTTCTGTGTGGACCATGTGTAACCTCACTCCCCTCTCCACAGCTCGATAAGGACAACGACCTGATTGGGGACCCTTGTGACACCAATAAGGACAGGTAGGCTCTCATGCTGGACAGGTGCGCTCTCATACTGGACAGGACAGGTAGGCTCTCATGCTGGACAGGTAGGCTCTCATGCTGGACAGGTGCGCTCTCATACTGGACAGGACAGGTAGGCTCTCATGCTGGACAGGTAGGCTCTCATGCTGGACAGGACAGATAGGCTCTCATGCTGGACAGGTGCGCTCTCATACTGGACAGGACAGGTAGGCTCTCATGCTGGACAGGTAGGCTCTCATGCTGGACAGGTGCGCTCTCATACTGGACAGGACAGGTAGGCTCTCATGCTGGACAGGTAGGCTCTCATGCTGGACAGGTAGGTTCTCATGCTGGACAGGACAGGTGCGCTCTCATGCTGGACAGGTAGGCTCTCATGCTGGACAGGTAGGTTCTCATGCTGGACAGGACAGGTGCGCTCTCATGCTGGACAGGACAGGTGCGCTCTCATGCTGGACAGGACAGGTAGGCTCTCATGCTGGACAGGTAGGTTCTCATGCTGGACAGGACAGGTAGGCTCTCATGCAGCAGAGCTGAGTTGACTGTGTCGCTGTGTGAACATCAGGTCTCTGCAACACTGCTGAATCTCAGCAGAAAAAAAGGGGCAGTCGTGGCCTACTGCTTGGGGCTTTTAACCGTTGTAACCGGTTGCCGGTTCGATCCACAACCAGTAGGAACGGCAGAAGTGCCCTTGAGCAAGGCACCTAACCCCTCACTGCTCCCCGAGTGCCGCTGTAGCAAGGCAGCTCACTGCTCCAGGTTAGTGTGTGCTTCAGCTCACTGTGTGTGTGTGTGTGTGTGTGTGTGTGCTTCACCTCACTGTGTGTTCACTGCTCCAGGTTAGTGTGTGCTTCAGCTCACTGTGTGTGTGTGTGTGTGTGTGTGTGCTTCACCTCACTGTGTGTTCACTGCTCCAGGTTAGTGTGTGCTTCAGCTCACTGTGTGTTCACTGTGTGCTCTGTGTTTCACTAATTCACGGATGGGATAAATGCAGAGACCAAATTCCTTGTATACGCAAGTATACTTGGTCGAGAGAGAAACCTGATTTACATTTACATTACATTTCATTTACATAAACAGGTCTCTGCAAAAATGCTGGGACTCGCTGATCCCTTTGCTCTTTTATTGTCATCTGTAAACAAGCAGTCACATGATAATCAGTAAAGAAAGTATGAAAAGATGATGACAAAAAGGAAACAGGTCTGAAAAAAAGGACAAAAAGAAGGTCTGTGGTCTGTGTTGATCTCAGTTACACTGTGCTGTAATGATGACCCTGTGTGTGTGTGTGTGTGTGTGTGTGTGTGTGTGTTCCACGGGAATCTCTGTCCAGCGATGGCGATGGGCACCAGGACTCCCGGGATAACTGCCCAGCCGTCATTAACAGCTCTCAGCTGGACACTGATCGGGACGGCCTCGGGGACGAGTGTGACGACGACGACGATAATGACGGGATCCCCGACCTCATCCCCCCCGGCCCTGACAACTGTCGCCTGGTCCCAAACCCCCTGCAGGAGGACTCAGATGGTACATTCCACATGTGGTTCCTATGAGTTATGGCTTTGCAGATTTTAGACTTTTGGACAGCTGCCATGGCAACAACCTCAATCCATAAACAACAGCCGGTCCTCACAGATGGAACATACTTCTCAGGAAGTGATGAAGCAGTGGACTCACTTTAACTCACAAACTCAGGCTAAAGACACTACCTCATTATTTTAATAGTGGACCTACTCCACCGAACACTTTTTAATCTTTAAATGTGGTTAGAATGTTACACTAAGTAAAAATAAGTTAGTATAGTATGAACAGATATGTTACAGACCTTTACATGCATCTTGTTAAAATACATTTTCATATAAAATAACCGTAGAATTGTTTAGAATGTACAGATGTGTTTCAGACCTCTTTCCCACATTTGGCTTTGTGCTTCTGTCTGGTTCTGTAGGGGATGGAATTGGCAATTTGTGTGAGAATGACTACGACAACGATACCTTCATCGATAAATATGACGACTGCCCAGAGAATGCCGAGATCACGCTGACAGACTTCCGGGCCTTCCAGACCGTGGTGCTAGACCCTGAGGGCGACGCTCAGATAGACCCCAACTGGGTCGTCCTCAATCAGGTCCAGTTTGCACTTGTAGTCCAAAGATTTTGTTTGTTCATTCTTTGACTTTTTATTGAAATGATCTCTTGAACCTTTCAACAGGGCAGAGAGATTGTTCAGACCATGAACAGTGATCCAGGCCTGGCTGTCGGTGAGATATCGAACTCTGTGATTCTGAAGTTGTAACACTCCAAAAAAGACAAAAAAGAAAAGCCGTCGGTGTTCTCAGTTTTGACAGAGGACATGTGCAACATGCAGGGGCGTATCAAGCTTTTTAAAAGTGTGGGGGTTGTGGGATAGGAAAATGAAACAATCTTGCCAAATTATAAATAACTCCCTACAGGGACGTTGTAAGTATTTTCTGAGAAGGGTGCGGACTATATTGGTGTCCGGCAGTTTCTACCCCGAAAAAAATTGAAATTCTGATTGCTAAACACACCATTTTAATGCAGTTTGGGAGGGACAGAACAAGCAGCGCCCCTCATATGTGTGACTCATGTGACATGTAGGCCTACATGATCTACCTTCACTATTTGATACTACCCTACATGGAGACATACTGTATCTCATGTTATAAATCAAGAAATTATTTCAGAAATTATGTTTTGTGCATATGGGTTAGCAGGCTACAATAAATTGCCCTAACAGACAGCAGCCTAATTTCGAGGTATCACTAATACCTAAATACATGTAAAGGACAGAATAGTGACAGAACTGTAAGCTCAAATTCAAAAACGTTTGAAGTCTACCCAAACATATGCAAAGGGAATATAAATAAATTGTGTTGCATATAGCCAGCTTAATTAATGTCAATTTAAAGATTATGATTAGCAGTTTCTATGCTTTTTCCATTAATAGGCTAGTTACAGGAAGCCACGTTGTTGTTTAAACTATTGTTGCTTCTAGCCCACGTTACCTCCAGTTTCACTTGCTGCAGGGACACATTGCTCGAGCGCTCATAAGCGTTCTATTTGAGTTATAGCCTACATGCTGGAAATCTTAGTTCTCAGATGTAGAACGCAAATGTGTCTTGACGCCTCCGTTTGTATCAAAATAAGATGTTATAAACGGAACGCGATCGTATTTAAGACATTAAGATCTCATGTAGCACTACGACACACATTGACAGTGAAATCAGATCAGACGTGTGAAGCACCGGGCATAACTTAATTTCGCAGGCTTCGTGGACCAGTAGGTTAATTGTTGAGGAGGCCCATAGTTTGAGAAAAGCTGCAGATCATAGACAGAGAAAGCATAATGCTCTGAGAACAGTAGCCAAAGGTCTTTCTGCACAAACAACAAGTGCCTTGGTGCGCGCACCCCCGCTTTCACTTTGACTCTGCATTTATACATTGTGACAAAAACTGTCAGTCAGACAGTGAATTTTGGTTTACTAAATTAGCATAATGCGGTAGCCTAACAATTATCATTTCAATTCTACCTGAAATCTGCTCACTGCAGACGTTATAATGCCGACCCAAGTAGCAGCACCTTGAAAGATGCACACTTTGAATTTGATCAGAGCGGCTCTGCTTCTTCACTGGCTAACTTGATGTGATTGGCTGGATGACCATTCAATCAAATCAACAGATGTGTGTCTCTTTGTGTGTGCGTTATGGTAGATACGGTTCCAACTCTTTACGGGAGCGTTTATTTCCATATTTTACTTTCATTTTAATCTGACAAAAAGTGTGGGGGATAGAATCGTGTTCCAGCAAAAGTGTGTACGTTATAACACCCACATCCCCCACGCTTGCTACGCGCCTGGCTACATGCACCCCCTCTCTGTTCTCCTCATCTGATAGGCTACACTGCATTCAACGGCGTCGACTTTGAGGGGACGTTTCACGTGAACACAGTGACCGATGATGACTATGCAGGCTTCATCTTCGGCTACCAGGACTCGTCCAGTTTCTACGTGGTCATGTGGAAGCAGGTGGAGCAGATATACTGGCAGGCCAACCCATTCCGAGCCGTGGCTGAGCCGGGCATCCAGCTGAAGGTAGGCTACAGTGGGAAACGCCCAAAACGCCCATGGGCCAATTAAAAAAAAAGTTCCAAAAAAGAACTGTGAGTGCTATCCTTCACTCATAAAGTTCTAAAAAAGAACTGTGAGTGCTATCCTTCGATCATAAAGTTCTAAATAAGAACTGTGAGTGCTATCCTTCACTCATAAAGTTCTAAAAAAGAACTGTGAGTGCTATCTTTCACTCATAAAGTTCTAAATGTGAGTGCTATCCTTCACTCATAAAGTTCTAAAAAGGAAAGTTAAAAAAAGAACTGTGAGTGCTATCCTTCACTCATAAAGTTCTAAAAAAGAACTGTGAGCACTATCTGTCACTCATAAAGTTCTAAAAAAGAACTGTGAGTGCTCTCATAAAGTTCTAAAAAAGAAAGTTCTAAAAAAAAACTGTGAGTGCTATATCCTTTACTCATTAAGTTGATATTGACGCTCAGGAGGATTTAGCACCAAACTGATTATACTGAGGTGTTGAATTTGTTAGTCCAGTTGTTTACGTTACAGTGGGCCGATTCAAACACACCTCTCACAAACACCCACCACCACATGTTTACTGGCAGTCAGTGATGGCAGTGCTAGCCGCCAGGGTAAGCTTTGTGTATATAGCCATGACAGAAAAACAAATTGCTTAGACTTTGACCGAAAGAGTGTTTCGCCTTGAACATCTGCACAAGACACGATTGAAGTTGGACTTGGAAACTGATGAAGTAGAAGTTCCCTGTGTAGGAGTCCAACAACGTTTTCCTGTAAATGACTAGTCGGCGTTCTTCATGATGATGAGCTGTTCAGACAGCAGACATCCCCACTTTCCCTGTGAGTGACTAGGGCCTCTGTTCCCGGTTACATTTGCATTGAGTCATTTAGCTAACACTCTTATCCCAAGCAACTTACAAAAAGGAACACTCAAGATGCAGAGCCACTAGGACATGTTAGTGCAGCGATAAGTACTACTCACATGGCCCCACTAGGACATGTTAGTGCAGCGATAAGTACTACTCACATGGCCCCACTAGGACATGTTAGTGCAGCGATAAGTACTACTCACATGGCCCCACTAGGACATGTTAGTGCAGCAATAAGTACTACTCACATGGCCCCACTAGGACATGTTAGTGCAGCAATAAGTACTACTCACATGGTCCCAGCTGTGGCACAACTGGCTGGGGCACCTGCACCGTACGCGGGCGACCCGGGTTCGATTCCCACCCCGAGGTCCTTTCCGAATCCCGACTCTCTCCCACTCACTTCCTGTCATTCTCCACTATCCTGTTGCATTAAAGGCATAAAAGCCCAAAAAAATATACTTATATAAAAAAAAGTACTACTTACATAGAGTAGAATAAGAATAAGTTCAAGCAAAGTCAAGTCAAAGAGGATAGTTACAGGTGGAAGTTCAGGGATAGTTAGGATTGAGAAGAAGGTTCTGGTGAGTGCTAGATTAGTGCAGTTCCCATCTAACCCACAGTTAGAACAGCTTAATTAATAATATGTGTCATTTCTTCATTATAGTATCTGTATCTGGGCATGTGAGCAGTTCAAACCCCCTGCTAACATTTTGCCCTGCTTTTGTTCTGACCTCTAATCTTTTTTTTTTTTTTTTTTAATTTATATTTTTTTGGCCTTTTATGCCTTTAACTGAAAGGATAGTAGAGAATGACAGGAAGTGAGCGGGAGAGAGAGTCAGGGTGGGATACGGAAAGGACCACGGGGCGGGAATCGAACCCTGGGTTGCCGGCGTATGGTGCAGGTGCCCCAGCCAGTTGCGCCACGGCTGGGGCCTGACCTCTAATCTTTAACCGTGACCCTGATGTGTCCGTCAGGCGGTGAAGTCGTCCACAGGACCGGGGGAGAACCTGCGCAACTCACTGTGGCATACGGGCGACACGGCGGACCAGGTGAAGCTCCTGTGGAAGGACTCGCGCAACGTTGGCTGGAAGGACAAGACCTCTTACCGCTGGTTCCTCCAACACAGGCCCACGGAGGGCTACATCAGGTAGACTACTCAATAACTACACCATCAGGACAGCTACATCAGGTACTCAATAACTACACCATCAGGACAGCTACATCAGGTACTCAATAACTACACCATCAGGACAGCTACATCAGGTAGACTACTCAATAACTACACCATCAGGACAGCTACATCAGGTACTCAATAACTACACCATCAGGACAGCTACATCAGGTACTCAATAACTACACCATCAGGACAGCTACATCAGGTACTCAATCACTACACAGTCAGGAGGGCTACATCAGGTACTCAATCACTACACCATCAGGACAGCTACATCAGGTACTCAATAACGACACCATCAGGAGAGCTACATCAGGTAGACTACTCAATCACAACACCATCAGGAGAGCTACATCAGGTACTCAATCACTACACAGTCAGGAGGGCTACATCAGGTACTCAATCACTACACCATCAGGACAGCTACATCAGGTAGACTACTCAATAACTACACCATCAGGAGAGCTACATCAGGTACTCAATCGCTACACCATCAGGAGGGCTACATCAGGTACTCAATAACGACACCATCAGGAGAGCTACATCAGGTAGACTACTCAATAACGACACCATCAGGAGAGCTACATCAGGTAGGCTACTCAATAACGGTACTCAATCACTACACAGTCAAGACAGCTACATCAGGTACTCAATCACTACACCATCAGGAGAGCTACATCAGGTAGACTACTCAATAACTACACAGGAATGTAACCATTTAAATACCAGTATCTGTTTAATGTGTGTGTGTGTGTGTTCAGGGTTCGTTTCTACGAGGGCCCTCAGATGGTGGCAGACACAGGTATCATCATCGACACCACCATGAGGGGCGGCAGGCTCGGGGTCTTCTGCTTCTCACAGGAGAACATCATCTGGGCCAACCTGCGCTACAGATGCAACGGTGAGAATCGACACCACCAGCTAGTTAAAACACCACCAGCTAGTTAAAACACCACCAAGCTAGTTAAAACACCACCAGCTAGGCTAAAACACCAACTAGTTAAAAGACCACCAACTAGTTAAAACACCACCAGCTGGTCTAAAACACCACCAGCTGGTCTAAAACACCCCTAGCTAGGGTAAAACACCACCAGATAGGCTAAAACACCCCTAGCTAGGCTAAAACACCACCAGATAGGCTAAAACACCACCAGATAGGTTAAAACACCCCCAGCTAGGCTAAAACACTATCCATCAGGTGAAAACTCAAACAGCTAGTTAAAGAAGCCCTATGCAGGTCTGGTTATTCCTTCGCTGTTTCTGGGTTTTCGCCGGATTTGGGCTCGCATTTTTCACGACATAGCTCCCCCTGCAGCTTCGGTAGCAAGTGACTGCTACGCTAAACCCCCACTAGCTAGCGAGCTAGCCATCAAGAAACCAAGCTAAACACATACAGGGCTCACAATAAAACGGTCGAGCAAACAAATTGTTCAAGAGACTATCAAACCACCTTACAAAAACAAAGTTCACCCAAGGGTAGGCTACTTACAGTTTCAACAGCAACAAAGCCAAGTCGGCGTCCGTTTTGCAGTCTTCTTAGAAACTACAATCTGACTACATTTTCGAGGCGCGATTGGATACTTCCGCTGAGTCACATCCGGATTTACCCGGTCCGGGTTCAGAAATTTGCATATTCGTTTTTTCCATGGAGAAGCGATAGGATGAGACGAAGCACCCACCAAACAACCCATAAAGTGTTGTAGAACCATCAGAACGACTCTCAACCTGCATAATTAAGGTCATTTTTGCTAAAATTGTTGCATAGGGCTTCTTTAAAGCACTTGCCACTTGTGTTTGCCCAAGGCGTCATACTGAGTGCCCCACCACCTGTGATTTCCCTTACTGTTAGTTAACATGCCCATCACATCACACTGAGCACACATTTAGCCAATGCCATGCTCATGTCACACACCAATTACATATAACACACTAACGTATATGGCCATGCTGACTGCTCAGTTGAATGAAGAAAGGTCATATCAAGGTTATCTAAAATGTCATGTCTCCTTAATGTGTCACACTGTCTTTGTGGTGTGTTCATATTGAGCAAGGTTGTAAACCATGTTTGATAAAAAATCAGGGATAAAAAACCCTGAATGTAAAGTGTGGCTCATTAGTCAGTCAGTGTGAACCCAAACATTCTGTAAACATTGTTTATTAATGCTGACATTGATGGTGTATTATTCATGTGAATTAATTGGGATAAACTGATGCTAGGGAAGTAAACTGTCATGCTTTGACCAGCGGAGAACAAGCTTATAGTCCTCCACTGGCACACATGGCTCAGACTGAGAGCAGTGGCCCTCGACTCCGCTGGCCTAATGGACGACACTCACACCTCTTTTGCAGATACGATACCTGAGGACTTTGAGAGATTCCGGACTGAACAGGTGCAGCTGACCTTCTGATCACCGAGGGGCGCCTCTGCAAGAGTCCTTCCGTCAGCAATACATTCCACTCACAGGAACCAATCACACCAGCGGCAGTGGAACCGCGGGTGGAACCCACCATGAGCAAACAGTCCTGCCGCTCTAATCAGCTTCCCTAGAGAGCGGCACTCGAGAACACGCCTCAGCACAGCACCGTAAAGGACATCTGAATGTCGCCCCCCCCCCCCACACACACACTCTGTCCCCACCCTGTCCAGCACGGTCACGTCTGTATGAAGTGTACAATGAGTATCTACATATTTCAGTGCCTGTGATGTCATACAGTCCAGGGTATGCCTGAGTTATGATTTGTTAGACATCAACGTTTTAATTAATATTGGGAGATGAAATAAAGGGCTTTACAGGTCTTTGATTTTGACTATTGATTTAAGAAACTATTGTTAATGAAGAGATTAGTTGTTAATGAATGTAATGATGTGTGTAGGCCTATTACAAAAGCTATAGAATAATAGGGTATGTGCGACTACAATACTGTTACACTTGGAGACGTTATGTATTGCTCATGTGAGATTAAAACTGAAAGATTTCAACAAGGTGTCAATTTTCCTGGTCTAGCAAGGCGATCTATGCTGGAGGACCAATACCAAGGTTCATGTATAAATGGAGTCATTCGCTTGTTTAGCAAAGTCAGTGTGAGGGAAAAAAAAATATTTTATGTGAATGACTAGATAAATAAAATATAAACGAAATATTTGTTTGTATGCACCTCTGGAAATGACTAGTGCAGGTGCTGGAGACACAAACATGCACAGGTACTTCAAATATATTTTTAAAAACACATACAGAAATACAGATTACAAAATAGAAATCGGAGAACAAGGACATCTGGTACATAGCTCAAACACCATGCAGAGTCACAGCATACATATGAAAACGTCCCTGGACAGAGTCCATTGAGAGACTATATACAAAGGGAAGGTGCCTTCCAGAGTAGTGTTTTTTATCAAGAACATCACACAGACATGGAGAACATGAGGCAGGTACAGCAACAGAGGTCAGAGGTCAGCCACACAGCGATCGTCCAGCTGAGTGGGGATAGAAGGGGAAAGCTGCCGG
>NW_027468576.1:38879024-38891524 GCF_046254945.1 Alosa pseudoharengus | reverse complement strand
ACACTGCACCTCCTCCAGCAACCAGCAGGGGTCAGAGTTCATCAGGAGCTGTAGGCTTTCAAAAATAACAACCGGCATTTGCATTTGTCTGTTTTTAAACTGTGTTTTTTTTGTCATGCAGTCTTCATGTTTTACCAGTAACCTTTATGTACAATGCTTGCCAGAAATTTACCCTGGCAGAGAAATAAAAGAGAGATATGTCTAAACTACAAAAAGGAAATCCTCCTTTTTCTTGAGTTACTACTCCCGTTCTACCCCAGCAGGGCACCAGCAAGAAAGGTGCCGACAGAGGGAATGCATCATCGAGTCTCCAACTGAACGAATTCATAATCTCGATATAAACAATGCAGATCATACATTTAGTTTCAAACTGACAACAAAGGCCTAGAACAGCACTTGCAAGCCTCCCATAGTGAGAGCGCTCTCTGTCAGTAAACGTCGTTAATGCATCTCCGGTACGGTCTCCATGACGCTGTGTTCCTAACTAGACTTGGCTCAATGATAATGTTGATCTTTTTGCATAGGAATCACAAGTTCATCTGTCAGAAAAAAAAACACAAAGCCACAAAACATACAAATCTGTAGTCCACACAAAACAACAGTGTGATTCCTGTACATCTTATACACGGCAAACATGACCCAGTTGGGGAACTGAAAAGAAAGCAGTAAAGAGCACCCTAGTGGCCAGGGAGGGTAAGGATATAAAGAAGTGAACTGACTCAGAGTAATACTCTTCACAGGAGTAGTACCCTAACCCTCGCTTGCTCTTGCTGCGTGGGACTTAGTAAAACCACTGTTTAGAAACAGCACAATACATTGGCCATTGAAGAATTCATCAACAAATACAGTTTTAAAATCAACATTGACCACAACGGTAACAGCAGTTCAACATCTAAAAACAACGATAAAACAGAAAAAAAGAGAGAAAAAAAAAGGTTTAGGTTTCCTACACTTATAAAAGACATCGGTCAAAGTCAAACCACACTGCAGAACAGAGAACAGCATCTTGTTCATGTAAGGCAAAATCAGCATCTTTCACAGTGGTGGGTTATGATAGCCATCCTGCCCCCCGTCCCCCCACCCCACCCCACCCCCCTCCCTTCCTCCTCTGGTCCTCAGACGCCTTGGTGAGCAAGCTGTCTGTGTGTGCATGATAGTTGGATAGATAGCTACATAACTAGCTAACCAAAGCTGTCTGTGTGCATGATGGATGGATAGATAGCTACATAGCTAGCTAACCAAAGGGAACGCATGGGACCCGGCCTCTCTAGCTAGCTAACCAAAGGGAGCGCATGGCACCCGGCCTCTCTAGCTAGCTAACGAAAGGGAACTACATGGGACCCGGCCTCTCTAGCTAGCTAATCAAAGGGAGCGCATGGGACCAGCTAGCTAACCAAAGGGAGCGCATGGGACCCGGCCTCTCTAGCTAGCTAACCAAAGGGAGCGCATGGGACCAGCTAGCTAACAAAGGGAACTACATGGGACCCGGCTTCTCTCCTCTCTCGTCTTGGCACATTATCATAACGTTTGGTGCTGAAGAGGAATTCTACAGAGCTACAGGTCAACCAATCACAAGCAGTCACTACAGCATCAGCCCCGTCCACTACAACTTCATGAAGAGTTGGTTTCACATCTTGTGCACTTGACATCGCATCACAACCCACGAGCAAAGTGTTTGGGGAGGTCTAGTACTCCTTATAAACAAATAAATATTCAATAAATAAAATGAATAACTACACAAACAAACATTAACAGTCGAATAAATACACATTTACACATTTTTTAAAAGTGCACCAATGGGTGTAGAAAACAAGTAGGCCAGTGGGCAATTTGGCAACCTATGTAATAAAAGTGTAAACAAAAAAATAAACAGGTAAACAGACACACAAGTAAATAAATAATAAATAAATATAAAATAAATAAAACTATGAATCATGACACCAAAGCAGTAACCAGGACAGCGGTGGCCACTGTAACTCTTGATATGATGTCAGTGACGCAGCTGAAAAACGCTTCTGTTGTCTCCATGGCAACGCAGATGAGGCAGAGATGGCATGACACATGGCAGTGACTTCACACATTCTCTCCAAACAAAAACAAACAAACAAGAACAAAAAACACACAAACATTAGGGCGGAGCAGCAGTGTATGACGGCGTCTCTGCCACGGGGCATCACTGGTGTGGACTGCAGCAATGTCCACACGCTGGCCAAAGGTGTCAGACCACCCCGGTCACCCAAATGGTTTTTGGTAGCATGCCATCACAAACAACATGTGGATGAGGACCATAAAACTGGGTAGGGAAGAGTGTGTGTGTGTGTGTGTGTGTGTGTGTGTGTGTGTTTAACTGGACAGCGATGTGACTTCAGCAGGACTCGCCCCTTCTCTCCCCGCGCATCTCGTCCGTGTGTGTGTGTGTGTGCGTGCTGCGCTGGCGATGGTCACACCCGGTCCATCTTGAACGTGTCCTCCGTGTGTGTGTGTGTGTGTGTGTGTGTGTGTGTGTGTGTGCGTGCTGCGCTGGCGATGGTCACAGCCGGTCCATCCTGAACGTGTCCTCCGTGGCGGCGTCGGCCAGAACCATGTCTGGGTCGTTGAGCATGTGCAGTCCGTCTAGCGTGAGCGGGTCGATCTTCAGCTCGTCCAGGGGGAACTGAGAGTCCGTGTCAAAGCTGACGTCACCCACGCCCGCCAGGGAGTTGGCCAGCTCTTTGGACAGGCTCGGAGGAGACTCACCCGTCACTGGACCACAGCGGAGAGAGGGGGGTTTAAATCATTAAGCGTGAACATCACTGCATTATCATCACATAGATACACAACACAGACGTACCATTATCTGCCAGCTCTGTTCTTGGACCTCTCTACATGAGTATGTAAAGTGTAATGAATGTAAAGTGTAAAGACACCATGCCGTACGCCATCAGGGGTGCACACACAGACACTGGCTTGATGCAGCTCATGGATTTCAAATCTGTATTTTTACGCAGCCTTGCCCTGGTGGTTTAACATCTCTAGGAAGCTGTCCACCTCAAGTCTTCACTCACTGGTCAGGATTAGCCACCTGCCTTGCATCCACTCCCACGGGCGGCTACATCTCTTCTACAAGATGGCCGACACATCAGATCTGCAGCCGATTAAGGGCCAGCTCAGGGCCAGATCAGGGCCAGATCGGATCGTCCTGCCCAGCGACAGCTGACACATTCTGGAGAGCTGGACTGACTGATTGACCAGTGCTCAGGGGAATCTCCCTAGCCATGCTGCTTCTCTAACAAGATGTGTGTGTGTGTGTGTGTGTGTGTGTGCGCAGAGCGCTCCGCGAATACAATACCTGTGAGAACAATGTTGGGAATGTTGCCATGGTTACTGTATCCTAGCTGCGAGGAGTTCTGGAGCGCGGCGTGGGTTCCACTGAGGCCCATCATGGCCGCCTGCGTGTAGTTGAGCGTGGAGCACTGGCTATACAGGCCACTCGAGCTGTTGGGGATGTCCATCTCGATCATGTTGAACTGCTCGAGCTTCAACACCAACACCAGGGGGACAACACACACACAATGAAACCGTTTAGATTCAGACTATTATTGGAAGTCCCAAAAGTCCCCAAACAAACAAAAACAATGCTGCCTCCTTTAGTGCTTCGGCCAGGCTGCTGAAGCAGTTTTCATTCGAGTCCAGACAATATAGCTTCTGTAAGTTTGAGAAGTTGCCACATTTTTATTAAATAGTGAAATAAAAACTAAAATACGTGAAATGAATATCCATCCAATAACCAAAGTCAAACAAACAATAAACAAAGTCAAACAAAAACAGCAGATTTCTGAATCACCACTCCCTGCTCAGCAACAAGGAGCAAATGGCCAGTGAGCTTCACTAAAAGCCTAATTCTAGAACTCCTCCCACCCTGACGTGACCCCCCTCACCTCCCTGGGAGAGGGTGTTAGTGCTCACCTAGTCTAGAGGAATACGCCTGGATTCAGGGGAAAATAGGGCGGGGGGAATGTCTCTGATTTCGAACAAAGCTTTTTTCAATAGCCAATCGCGGAGAGGTGGCAGACCTTGTGGGTATGCACATGTACTAGGGGTTTCATGAAAATCCCGCCGACAGTGAACTAACAACCAAAACGATGGCATTTAGTTTGCCTTTGTAGCCATCTCTGGTTAGCTTTTGCTTAGGCAAATGAGACATAACTTCTGCAGAGGTTTAAAGCAACTGTTGTTAGAACTTCAATTTCTTCAAAAATCGACTCTAAACATGCTTCAATCACGTTTGTATCGGCAGCCATTACGCACTGGTTTCAGTAGGAACTTTTGCCCATGAACACAAAGGAAGTGAGATCAGTGGGCGTCTCTGAAAGTAGCTGTTTTCTGGTTGTGAAGGTTTTGGCCCAGAAGTTCGTTCAGCATGATGCGAACTTCTGGGTACTCAGATTAGTGTTCACCTGCTGGGAGAGGGCGTTAGTGCTTACCTGCTCACTAGAGGGCGTTAGTGCTCACTAATGCTCACTAGAGGGCGTTAGTGCTCACCTGTTGGGAGAGGGCGTTAGTGCTCACTAATGCTCACTAGAGGGCGTTAGTGCTCACTAATGCTTACTAGAGGGCATTAATGCTCACCTGTTGGGAGAGGGCGTTAGTGCTGACTAATGCTCACTAGAGGGCGTTAGTGCTCACCTGCTCACTAGAGGGCGTTAGTGCTCACCTGCTCACTAGAGGGCGTTAGTGCTCACCTGTTGGGAGAGGGCGTTAGTGCTCACTAATGCTCACTAGAGGGCGTTAGTGCTCACCTGTTGGGAGAGGGCGTTAGTGCTATCTAATGCTCACTAGAGGGCGTTAGTGCTCACCTGCTCACTAGAGGGCGTTAGTGCTCACCTGCTGGGAGAGGGCGTTAGTGCTCACTAATGCTCACTAGAGGGCGTTAGTGCTCACCTGCTCACTAGAGGGCGTTAGCGCTCACCTGCTGGGAGAGGGCGTTAGTGCTCACTAATGCTCACTAGAGGGCGTTAGTGCTCACCTGCTGGGAGAGGGCGTTAGTGCTCACTAATGCTCACTAGAGGGCGTTAGTGCTCACCTGCTGGGAGAGGGCGTTTGTCTGTCTGGACGCCAGCTGATGCTCGTAGAAGTCCCCACTCAGGCTCGCCACCAGGGGAATGTGCTGCACCAGGAGGCAAACACAGAGCTGCTTTCAGTACCACAACAACAATAACAACAACAACAACCCCAGTCCCTCTAAAGCCCCTTCGGTTGTCTTACTTAAATCATTATTTGACTACAAGGGGAGCAATCTACATCTTCACTTAATAGCTACAGCAAGAACCTGCCATACATACATACATTTTCTGTATCAAAAACCTGCTTCCAAAGTTTGTGAGGAATAGTGTGTGGTTATAGTATGTGTGTGTGTGTGTGTGTGCTTAAAGACAACTCTATGGAACTCTATGTTTGTGAGGAATAGTGTGTGGTTATAGTATGTGTGTGTGTGTATGTGTGTGTGTGTGTGTGTGTGTGTGTGTGTGTGTGTGTGTGTGTGTGTGTGTGTGTGTGCTTAAAGACAACTCTATGGAACTCTATGTTTGTGAGGAATAGTGTGTGGTTATAGTATGTGTGTGTGTGTGTGTGTGTGTTTGTGTGTGTGTGTGTGTGTGTGTGTGTGTGTGCTTAAAGACAACTCTATGGAACTCTATGAAGCAGTGGAGCAAAGGCGAGGCACACCAAACATGAACTCTCGACTGGAAATGTAGCTCAGAGAACTTAACACAGGATTGACACGGGCCTGGTGTTAATGTAGCTCAGAGAACTTAACACAGGATTGACACGGGCCTGGTGTTAATGTAGCTCAGAGAACTTAACACAGGATTGACAAAGGCCTGGTGTTAAATTTATCAGCTTACGCTTTAAGATCAGAACCTTAAAACAGCAGGAACACCAGATTGCACAAAAAGGTTTAGATTTAGTGAGGCCCACATTTCCAGGACACGTCCCCACTTTAAAATTCACACTCACACTCACACACACACACACACACACACACACACACACACACACACACACACACACACACACAACAAGTCTGACACGAGTAGAAACAGAAGCAAAACGGTGACCATAAACGATGACGTCCCTCGTCTGTGTCGGCCGCCCCCACCTCTCTCGTCATGCTGAGGATCCGGCGTGTGGAGTCAGCATGAGGAGACAGAGCGCAGCTCTGGGATTGATTAGTTTCCCCTGGCAGCTAAACTAGGCCCATGGACACCCCCCCCTGGCGTGAGGCGTTTTAGAGTGAGGGGGCGCACAGACAGACAGCAGACTTCACGCGAGGGCTGGAACGCAACAAGGCACACGGATGACAGCTTGCAAATGGGCAGCCACTGGACACAGAAGCAGTCGGAGGACACAGAAGAGAGGAGGGAGGAGAGAGGAGGGAGGAGAGGAGAGGAGAGGAGAGAGGAGTGGAGAGGAGAGGAGAGGAGAGAGGAGTGGAGAGGAGAGGAGAGGAGAGAGGAGGGAGGATAGGAGTGAAGAGGAGAGAGGAGTGGAGAGGAGAGAGGAGGGAGGAGAGGAGAGGAGAGGAGAGAGGAGGGAGGAGAGGAGAGGAGTGGAGAGGAGAGAGGAGTGGAGAGGAGAGAGGAGGGAGGAGAGGAGAGGAGAGAGGAAGGAGGAGAGGAGAGGAGAGAGGAGGTGGGGAGGGAGGAGCGGAGAGGAGAGGAGAGAGGAGAGGAGGTGGGGAGGGAGGAGCGGAGAGGAGAGGAGAGGAGAGAGGAGGTGGGGAGGGAGGTGGGGAGGGAGGAGAGGAGAGGAGGGAGGAGAGAGGAGGTGGGGAGGGAGGAGAGAGGAGTGGAGAGGAGAGAGGAGGGAGGAGAGGAGAGGAGAGAGGAGGGAGGAGAGGAGAGGAGAGGAGAGGAGAGGAGAGGAGAGGAGAGAGGAGGGAAGAGCGAGGAAGGAGGAGAGGAGAGGAGAGAGGAGAGGAGAGAGGAGGTGGGGAGGGAGGAGAGGAGAGGAGAGAGGAGGTGGGGAGGGAGGAGAGGAGAGGAGAGGAGAGAGGAGGTGGGGAGGGAGGAGGTGGGGAGGGAGGTGGGGAGGGAGGAGAGGAGAGGAGAGAGGAGAGAGGATAGGAGAGAGGAAGGAGGAGAGGAGAGGAGAGGAGAGAGGAGGGAGAGGAGAGGAGAGGAGAGAGGAGGTGGGGAGGGAGGAGAGGAGAGAGGAGAGGAGGGAGGGGAGAGGAGGTGGGGAGGGAGGAGAGGAGAGAGGAGAGGAGGGAGGAGGTGGGGAGGGAGGAGAGGAGAGAGGAGAGGAGGGAGGAGAGGAGAGAGGAGGGAGGAGGTGGGGAGGGAGGAGAGGAGGGAGGAGAGGAGAGAGGAGAGGAGGGAGGAGAGAGGAGGTGGGGAGGGAGGAGAGGAGAGAGGAGAGAGGAGAGGAGGGAGGAGGTGGGGAGGGAGGAGAGGAGAGAGGAGAGGAGAGAGGAGAGAGGAGAGGAGGTGACCAGACGATGAGCAAGCGAGCGGGGCGGAGCGGCTAGGGTGGCTCTCTACGCTGCTCTGAACTGGCCGCTCTGGCTGCCCTTACTTGCGGGGAGCCTCCGGGCGAGAAGCCTTGGTTGGAGCCTGGCGAGGTGGGGGACTGGTTGGCAGGGGAGCCGGACTGGGTGCGGTACTGTGGGAGGGAGCCGCACTGGCACATCAACATGACATCACATTTCAGGTTAAACTGGGCCACACTGCGCTAAGCTCTGGACCCACGCACGGTCACTAGGACCGTGGCAGGCAGGCAGGTCCAAAGACACACTCTCTGAACTCTGGGGCGAAAGGAAGCTCTTGTTCTCCTTCGCCAGCTGTACACAGCTTATCATGGGGAGCAGAAGGCTACAAAACGTATATGGACCTTCCCCATACGAACTTCGACTCAACTACTTTATTTTTCATATCTGTTTACGATTCACCGAACAACATTTTACTGCTTTTAACAATTAACAGCATTACATTAGTTTTACTGTTTTAACAATAAACAACATATCATGTTAAAATATAGTTTCCCCTACAGTTTTAGGTACATTACTCTTAAGAATGAAAACTATGAAGAGTACAAAATGCCCTAAAAAGTTTCTTTTTTAGAAAACAGATTAGAAAAAAATGCAAACCTTGTAATTAAGAGATTAGAACTAGACTATAACACATTCTTGACTGACATCTAGAACATGTTTGTTAAAAGGAAGCAGTGAGAAACTGCCCTTTTAAAAGTTATCAAAGAACACATGTAGGAAGGAACCCGAACGCTGGGATTAACCAGGCCAGTACAGAACTAAGAACTAAACACTTCTTAAGGAAGGGTCAAGAAAAGTTTATGAGTGTGAGTTCAGGTGAATTATAATATCTATTTATCTTACAAAAGGGAAGTGTAAATAAAGATTGAAAAGGTAAGATAAGAAAAGATAAGATAAGAAAAGGTTGGTGAAATAGGCCAGAATATGTAGTCAAAATAGATTGCTGTAGTTTCATGCCTAACATATGCCACACTTTACTCTTTCTCCATATAGCCTTGCTGACGCAGTTCAGAGGTCATCTGGGTCCCTCAGTCATTTAAGAATGCACCATGCTCCTGATTATAAATCAGGTCATTCTGGAGGCCTCTTCAGACTGATCTAGGTCCCTGATGCTGGATCAGAGGTCATTCTGGAGGCCTCTTCAGACTGTTCTAGGTTCCTGATGCTGGATCAGAGGTCATTCTGAAGGCCTCTTCAGACTAGTCCTGATGCTGGATCAGAGGTCATTCTGGAGGCCTCTTCAGACTGATCTCTGCTGTACATGAGTATGCCACAGTGCCCCCAACATCTACACTAGTGAACTAGCGCCTTCATCATCTACACTAGTGCCCCCAATATCTACACTAGTGCCTTCATCATCTACACTAGTGCATTAGTGCCTTAATCATCTACACTAGTGCCTTCATCATCTACACTAGTGCACTAGTGCCTTCATCATCTACACTAGTGCCCTCAGCATCTACACTAGTGCCCCAAATATCTACACTAGTGCACTAGTGCCTTCATCATCTACACTAGTGCACTAGTGCCTTCATCATCTACACTAGTGCCCTCATCATCTACACTAGTGCCTTCATCAGCTACACTAGTGCCCCAAATATCTACACTAGTGCCCCAAATATCTACACTAGTGCACTAGTGCCTTCATCATCTACACTAGTGCCCCAAATATCTACACTAGTGCACTAGTGCCTTCATCATCTACACTAGTGCACTAGTGCCTTCATCATCTACACTAGTGCCCCAAATATCTACACTAGTGCACTAGTGCCTTCATCATCTACACTAGTGCACTAGTGCCTTCATCATCTACACTAGTGCACTAGTGCCTTCATCATCTACACTAGTGCCCTAATCATCTACATTAGTGAGGTACTGTTGAATCACCTTCACGTCCTCTCATGCAGATGGTATTGAGAGTGAATGGAGTTCTGATGAGAGGATGCTGCCAAGTTAAAGAATGAGCACAGTAACCACCTGACTCAATTTCATCCTTTAGCCTTTAGCCTTCTGGTTCTACACACACACAGGCACTTGAGGCCTAAATGCAGTTTATTTCAAACAAATAAATCAATAAAACATTTCACATTGGCGGAGGATATAACTTTGTCCACTCTGAGCGCCTGAGTGACGCCAAGGCGGGGAGCACTGACCGAGTTGATGTTGACGGTGGCGGAGGGGATGTGTGTTTGCGTGGCGGGGCTGGACTGCTGTGAGGAGGGCGAGCTGCTGGCCTGGACGGTGAGGGGGGGCAGCTGCACCAGTCGGATGCCCTGGGGGAGGCTCTGTTGCCCCTGCTGCTGCTGCTGCTGTTTCTGCAGGTCATTCAGAAGGCTGAAGAGGGGGTACTGGGCCAGCTGTTGCTCCAGGGTCAAGGCGTCCATGGTCAGGGCCTGTCACACACACACACACACGGCCACAGGCAGGCACACACACAAACGCACACGCACATGCACACACATGCACACACACACATAACTGTTTGTAAACACAGGCACATATATAGACATCATATGCATATGACACACACACACACAAACAAACATACACACACACACATACTTATCGCACACACACACACACACAAACACACACACATACTTCTCACACACACACAGGACCTATTAGTGACTGGGAGCCATGAGTCCTCTTGCCAAAGGCCAATGTTTATGCTCTTCCGCACTAACCCAGAAATAACACACTACATGCACAGACACAGTGGGGTGCAGGAAGACCTCCTGACCACCAGGCGGAGGAGAGGCTGGAGGAAGGGGGGTTAACACAGCTATGGAAGAGACATGGATCGCCTCAGCAGCCTCCACATATCACAGCGTGCGGTTTCCTGAGACCAATAAACGGAGCCAAAAATGAGCAGGCCTGCTGGCTACTGCAGCTGACCTCAGCGTTATCCGGCGCTGGGTCCCAACCCTGGCCCTACTCTCCACCACTAAGCCTTTGGACAGAGTTACCTCCAATCCCAGACCTGTTCACTGCTCCTGGACAGAGTTAACCTCCAATCCCAGACCTGTTCACTGCTCCTGGACAGAGTTAACCTCCAATCCCAGACCTATCACTGCTCCTGGACAGAGTTAACCTCCAATCCCAGACCTGTTCACTGCTCCTGGACAGAGTTAACCTCCAATCCCAGACCTGTTCACTGCTCCTGGACAGAGTTAACCTCCAATCCCAGACCTATCACTGCTCCTGGACAGAGTTAACCTCCAATCCCAGACCTATCACTGCTCCTGGACAGAGTTAACCTCCAATCCCAGACCTGTTCACTGCTCCTGGACAGATTAACCTCCAATCCCAGACCTGTTCACTGCTCCTGGACAGAGTTAACCTCCAATCCCAGACCTGTTCACTGCTCCTGCCATCAAAGAGTGCAGCTTTAATTGAGCAAACACTCAACTACTTCTCAAACTACTTCTCAAACATGATCACTAATGCCTGGCAGAAACTAGACAACTATGGGACTGCAATGTGGGACTGCAATGTGGGGTGGAGCACGAGGACAATGACGCCTATTTTTGAGCGCTTGTGAATATTTCCCAATAATGATGGGCAGCTACCAAACCCAGCGTCACTGCGTGGGCAGCAGCATGGCTGGTGAGCTGGCACAGGTGTACCCTGCAACACTGCGATGCTGTAGGAGGTTTCTAAGGGGGACACAGACGGACCTTTGGACGTCTCAGAGTTAGTGGTTCAGTGGCGCTAAGCTGGAAAGCTGTCCAGGGGTTGGTCCAGCAAACAAGTGTCTGATATGAGTGTGTGTGTGTGTGTGTGTGTGTGTGTGTGTGTGTGTGTGTGTGTGTGTGTGTGTGTGTGGGCTGTCCAGGGGTTGGTCCAGCAAACAAAGAGTGTCTGATATGAGTGTCTGATATGAGTGTGTGTGTGTGTGTGTGTGTGTGTGTGTGTGTGGGCTGTCCAGGGGTTGGTCCAGCAAACAAACAGGGTCTGATATGAGTGAGTGTGTGTGTGTGTGTGTGTGTGTGTGTGTGTGTGTGTGTGTGTGTGTGTGTGTGTGTGTGGGCTGTCCAGGGGTTGGTCCAGCAAACAAACAGGTTCTGATTTGAGTTGTGCCATGTCAGAGTTACTGCTGGGTGGGTGGATCTGTGTATCTAAGAGAGGTGTGTGTTGGGGGTGTACCTGTGTGATGCATTTATCTGCAGTGAGAGGTTAGCTTGTGTTTTGCATGTGTGTGGTGTGTGTGTGTGTGTGTGTGTGTGTGTGTGTGTGTGTGTGTGTGTATGCGAGTGTGTGTGTGTGTGTGCGTGCGTGTGTGTGTGTGTGCAAATTCCTGTGTGATTGGTATCTTCGGCAGGGTTCCCATCCATTTCACAACATCTCAAAACCTTTTCATGTATTTTCAATGAACTTGAATAAAAAGTCTAAATGACCTTGAATGAAAAGTCTAAATGACCTTGAATGACAAGTCTATGCTTTTCAGTCTATAAATGCAAAATTGCTGGCATGTGAAATGAGTTTGGACCAGATGGGTTTTGTCTCCCCTCGACCATTCTTTGTCTATGAAGGAAGCAACTGCATTCTGTGACATGATGTACGCTGTCTCCTACCTAACACACACACACACACACACACACACACACACACACACACACACACACACACACACACACACACACACACACACACACACACACACAAACACACCTACCTAGTTCAATTTAAATGTCATGACTTTTCGAACACTTTCAATGAATTTACTGAATTCCATGATTTCTCCAGGCCTGGAAAATGGGATTTTACAATTCCATGACTTTTCTAGGTTTTCCATGACCGGGAGAACCCTTCTGCGGTGAGAGGGTAGTGTGTGTGTGTGTGTGTGTGTGTGTGTGTGTGTGTGTGTGTGTGTGTGTGTGTGTGTGTGTGTGTGTGTGTACCTGTAGTGTGTGTGTGTGTGTGTGTGTGTGTGTGTGTGTGTGTGTACACCTGTAGTGTGTGTGTGTGT
>NW_027468576.1:38851524-38874024 GCF_046254945.1 Alosa pseudoharengus | reverse complement strand
ACTAAAACAACCAGCACTGTCTAAACACACTTTCAATTTAATGTCAGTGATGCAATTTACAGCAAGTAAATCACACCTAGTGTGATATTTTCAAACTTTGCAATTAGGAGCACAATCTGTTGCTGAAATTATTTCAGTAGTTTTTCGTTTTTTCATTATTGCTGATTGCAAGCGAACGCTTAATTGAAGACAAGGATATCTGGCGGCCATGTTTGTCCACCGAGAGAGGGCGTCGGTGTGGCGAGCTGATGCGGTTGCGGTCGCGGTAGACCCGATCGACCAGGCCATGGTGCCGCGTGGTCCGACTGGTGTCCAGGGCGTTCGTCTGGAAAGAGTTCTGCCAGGAGTGAGCACACTTCAACACTTTTAACAGACCTCACGTGCACCTCTTCATTCTAAGACAGGCACAGTTGATGGCTTACAAAGAGGTATCATGGACTGGGGGGGGGGTATTATCTGAACTAGAAATTGTCTAAAATCAGCCAGAGATAATGCTCCTGAACAGCGGCTCAGGGATGGGCCAAAATAAGCTCAAAAGCAATGAGAATGCTTTGCCTCATAATCTTGCAAATGTTTAACAAATGGAAAGCAATGGAATAGGAAGCAATGGCATTCTCAGTTTGTCATTCTCAGTCCTGGTGTTGGTCACCTATGCCAGACTACCACTGTACAGTATGATGTGGAAACGCTTTCTTCCTTCTGATGAAGAAGCCATCTCACACCGCCTCAGCAGTCAAGTACATGGGGAAAATAATGTAAAGAAAATATACATAGCCATTGCACATCAGATAAAGCCTTACTTGGGCTGTTTGCAACTATTTTTGCAAGCCAAAAAATCCAGACATTTTGCAACTACTTGTGAACTTCACCCTTTCGAACATAGCATTGAAAGAGAACAGCTTTGGGAAGTGAGAAAGTTCTAGAAGCTCACCTGAAAAGGCAGGTCAGTGCTGCTATTTCCAATCTGATTGACATTGGGCAGTGACCCTCCATAGCACTGACCACGACTCTGCCCTAGTTGCAAATACTGGGTCTTCTGCAACTGCAACTGTGCAAAGTAAAAGTGCATGAATGACTGCAAAATGCATAATGGGCGAGTTCATGAATGAGCAAGATGAATGAGTGGGGGCCACGAGGACCACAAGAGTATGAGTGGGGGGGTACTTTAGGAGACGGGGGAGGGGGGGGGGGGCACTCAGGCACACTCAGGCTTCTTGCAGCAGTAGGCAAGGCAGTGAGAACAGGCTTAAGGGCTTGGCCAGTCATTTCAAACACAAGAAACTTCAATGAGGCTTAAAACCAACCCCTGGATCTAAATCTAAATGTACAACCAGACAGACGTTTAATCCCTCATTCCTGCTACAATAGTAGGCTACTGACTTCAGAAGTGCTATGAGAACAACTCATATTGTGGTCAATGATTTAGGATGCATTTAGGCCACTTAGACACAATAGATAAGGTGAAAGTTTTACTCATCATGAAAAGCAAAAAACTTTTAAAAAAAAGGGAGAGCAGTCAACAGAGCACATTTGGTTATGACATTCAGAGGTGATATGAAATTCACATGATGAGCTCATTCCCTGCAAATTTACTTTGACAAGCATCGCCCTATAGATTCTATCATTCACCTGCTTTTATCATAAAGTGCAATAGCCAACCTCCCTTTTTTGAATGACAGGCTCGACAACCGTATAAACAGGCTACAGTAAACCAGCGAAGGCTTTGTCAGCTACTGAGTAGCCTAGGCTATAATATAATCAAGCGCCAGCCTTGAACTGCCGAACATCTCTGTTCACGTGTCTGCTACGATTATTTGCAAAACCGCATCCTGAGCAGCGGCGCATCACTCGGGGATTACAGATAGAGCCTATCTCTAACGTCTGGCCACAGCTTTTATGTTATTGCATTAAGGATAATTTCGCGGTCTTCCTTATGATTGCCACTGAAAAACTAAGCAAACGCTTCCATATTACAAAGTTCTTTCCCCGTCTGTCATCCATGTAAGGTTTGGATAGGAAGCCATAGATTTCATTAGGTAAATAACTTAAACGTTAACCAGCAATACAGCTGGTAATCTATGAAAATGCATACTATATTTATTGTAAAATATTGCAAAATAGACTGATGTAATTATGGCAAAAACAAATACAGATATTAAGATGGGAGGAGAACTAACGTGGGGTTGACACTGATCAGGTGCTGTCACTATCTGTGATTTAACGTTAGTCAACATACATATGCCGACACTAAGCTAGCAAGATGATAGCAGGTGAGCTTGCTGCCAAGGATTTTTGAAGCATCGTTACACTTGTGAAAACGCATAGCATGTTTGTTCACAGTAGTAACAGTTACAACCGTGCAGTTAAAAATAATCCATGAATGGCATGACACAACTGTTTTGTTAACCTAGTTGCCCGACTAGTAATGTGTCACCGTAATACACTGTAGCCTACAGACCTATCTAAGAAGCAACCATTGACATACTGGCTTGGCAGCGGTAGCTGTCTCTGGTTATTTTAATGTTGCTACGTATGGTAGCACGCCTGCGACAACGTCCGTAAGCAAAGACGCATACCCGTGCAGCTCTAGTTATGTTGAGATCCTTCATGACCTCTTCAAAGGCAGCTGTCTCCTCAGCCTGTTTCTGATTGTGTAAAGCGATTTTCTCGCTAAATTTTCGCGGATTGTTTGAGGTCGCCATCTTCGGTTCTTCTCCAAAACAGAACATTGCGTAACACGTGAGCAGCTCTGGGCGTCGTCATGACGCGCAGAATGATGGATTTTGAAGTCCATGGACATTTTATGAATGAAGTTTACATTACCACGGGTTTCTAAGTGTATAATGTCTAGAATAGTGATATAACACCATATTACTGCTCTCGTCTAATAAAGGGGCTCATTCTGAAATACCCTCACATCACATGACAATATTGCAGATAGCCTATATTTATATTAGTGTCATAATATACATACAACCCCAAATCAGAAAAAGTTGGGACGTGGTCTAAAATGCAAATAAAAACAAAATGTAATAATGTGCAAATCTCGGTAACTCATATTTAGCTGCAAAAAGGACACAGACAACATATCAAATGTTGAAATGACAAATTTGACTATTGCATGGAAAATATGCTCATTTTTAATTTGATACTAGCAACACGTTTCAAAAAAAGTTGGGACAGGGGCAACAAAATGCTGGAAAAGTTGTGTAATGATAAAGAAAACAAAAGGAGGAATATTTCACAACTAGGGAAACTCCATGGCAACATGATAGCCTATGATGAAGAGCATCCCAGAGAGGCAGAGTCTCTTAGAAGTAAAATGGGTATTCATCACTCTGTGTAAACCTGTTTGGACAAATGGGTATTCATCACTCTGTGTAAACCTGTGTGGACAAATTATGAAACAATGTAATTTTAATGCTTCTTAACATGAAATTATTAAGTATTTGGAGAGTTCATTGTCTAAAGTACATAATATCATTAAAACATTCAGAGAATCCAGAGAAATATTTGCAAACAAGGGATAGAGCTGAAAAACAATATTGGATGGCTGTGGTCTTTTGGACCTCAGATGGCACTGAATTAAAACCAGACCTGTTTCTGTAATGAAAATCATTGTATGGGCTCAGGAAAACTTTTGATAACCATTGTCTATGAGCACAGTTTGATACTCAATTCACAAATGCTAGTGTAAACTTTACCATGCAAAAAAGAAAATTGTATTTAGACAGAAATACCACCGTCTTATCTGGGCCTGAGCTTGTTTAAATTGGACTGAGGTAAAGTGGGAAAAGGTCCTGTGTTAGACCAATCAAAATTTGCAATTCTTTTTGGAAATCATGGACTCATCTGGGCTAGAGGAGAGGGCCCATCCAAGTATCCAACCTATTGTTTTATTGCTCTGTTCAAAACTCAACATCTATGACGGTGTGGAGGAGCATTAGTGCCTATACAGAATGGGAATCTTGCACATCTGGCAAGGCACAATCAATTCTGAATAATGTATACTGATTTTGAGCAACACCTACTGCCATCCTGGCAATGTCTTTTCCAGGGAAGACCTTGAATATTTCAGGAAAACAATGCCAAAATGAATAATGCACATATATTTTTAAGTATATTTTTTGGCCTTTTTTGCCTTTATTTGGACAGGACAGTGGAGAGTGACAGAAAGCAAGTGGGAGAGAGATGGGGTGGGATTGGGAAATGACCGCAGGTCGGATTCGAACCTGGGTCCCCATGGGCACACGGACCCGTATGGTACGGGCGCATAGCCTGCTGCGCCACAGCGGCCCCATAATGCACATATTTATATAGCATTTCTCCATAATAGAGGAAGAGTCCAGGTGCTAAAATGGTCTATCTGTAGACCTGTCAAAAGTGCATCATGGAATGACAAACATGATTAAGAATACCCCATACTATAACTGTTAAGCAACTGAAATCCTATACATCGGGCAGGAATGGGACAAAATTTCATTCTCAAAACTCTAGCAACTGGTTTCCTCAGTTCCTAAACATTTTACAGAATGTTGTTAAATGAATAGGTGTATAGGTATATTTATAGGTAAATATACCCCTGTCCCAACTTTTTTTGAAACGTGTTGCTGGCATAAAATTCAAAATGAACATATATTTTCCATGAAATAGTGAAATTTGTAAGTTTCAACATTTTATATGTTTTTATTTGCATTTTACACAACGTCCCAACTTTTTCTGATTTGGGGTTGTACATGAAATAGTCATGTCACCTTAGGCAATGACCTATTAACCTATAATAATTCACTGGTCACAGGGTTGTCCCTACCATAGGCTACTCATATGAAATTAATGCGATCGGGTTGGAAATGAATGTGTAGCCTAACGGCAGTGTATATTAGCCTACCTTTTGTGTGCTGTAGAAGATCTTATTAGTTATTCCCAGATTATTGGAAACACTGGTGTGTGTGTCTCTGAGGCTAAACACTCTAGGATGTGTGTGTCTCTGAGGCTAAACTCTGGATGTGTTTGTCTATGAGGCTAAACACTCTAGGATGTGTGTGTCTATGAGGCTAAACTTTATCCTGAAGTGTTCATTCATGAAAACGGAGCAAGTGTGCACATTTACCCAACTCGTCAACAACAATCTTTAAATGTCCTACAAATTTGAAATGTTCATAAATGTTCTTTTATGTTTCAAACTCCAAATTAGTTGAAGTTTGTATGTTTGGTTGGAACCCGTATGTGCAGACCCTCTTCTCTTATTTAAGTATAAGTAAGTATAAGTATATACTCTTTTGAAATTTGGTCTCAGCATTTATCCCAATCCGTGAATTAGTGAAACACACACAGCACACAGTGAACACACAGTGAGGTGAAGCACACACTAATCCCGGCGCAGTGAGCTGCCTGCATCAACAGCGGCGCTCGGGGAGCAGTGAGGGGTTAGGTGCCTTGCTCAAGGGCACTTCAGCCGCGCCTACTGGTCGGGGTTCGAGCCGGCAACCCTCCGGTTACAGGTGCTAACCAGTAGGCCACGGCCAGGGGCGCCTTAATACCACTCGAGGCCCCTGGGCTATATGTTTTTTAAGCCCCCCCCCCCCCAACCGCAAATGCAGTGTAGCCTATTATCAGCCTATGTAAAACCTTTACATAAACAGGAACAGAAAGCCCTCGAATCACGTCAGCCTACCCATGACATTGCTTATCAAAAAGGCTAGCCTACTGCACGAAAACAGGCGTTGAACTTTTACAACACTGGCTGTAGGCTAAGTTAAAAGATGGGTAGGCTACACATATGGACGTTTAAAAGCTTTTTAAAAGTGCATGTGTTTGTCGTGTCGGGGGGTTCCCCAGGAGTTTTTTTGAAATTCTGTCTACTTAACACACCAGTTTAACGCAGTTTGGGAGGGACAGAAATACTTTTAGCCTACAGAACAAGCTGGCTCATGATGTGACGTGAACATGGCTACCTTATGCATTATCATGCACATGGAGACATATCTCACGTTAACGTTGGAGAAAACATAACAGCCTAGACTATTATATGTGCGAATGGGTTAGCACAAACTTAGCTGTTGGTGAACGGAGATGCAGATCACTAATTAATTTCTTTGTGCCACAGCCCATGTTCTGCGTTCACTCCATGTTTTTAAAGCCGTTTAATTTCCAGGCTATTTGCTACGATATTTACCTGCTATATGCCTTCTGTTTTCATGGACAGTTACAGGAATCCACGTCATTCGTTTATTGTTGCTTCAATCCTACCCACGTTATCTCCAGAGTTTGTATGATAAGTTTGTCAGTCAGTTTCAGCCTCTCCTCTAGCTTCTCTACACCCGTTGGGATTTATTACGTTTTGTTACATTTTGTTACACTTTAGAATTGGAGAAGACAAAGGGGGCCTCTGCATGGATGTAATTGTAGAGCAGTACGATGTGCTCAATTATTTAGGCTAGCTCCAGAGTAGGCTAATGACGCCGCGAATACGGGCACGCCGTTTATTATTATTGATTATCATTATTATTATTATTATTATTATTATTAGGAGGCCCCTCATTGGTCGAGGCCCCTGGGCTGAAGCCCAGGTAAGCCCCTGCATTAAGGCGCCAGTGGCCACGGCTGCCCCCGTTTCTGTCTCTTCAATATGTTTATTCATCATCACACAATAAAAATACACCTTACAACAATAGGGATAATTCCCAGGACATGATTAGAAGTGTTTTCTGTTTTTCATTACTTTATTGCTCTTGATCTGGGGTTTTGTAGTGTGGTAACTCGGTGAGGTTAGCATCCATTGGAGTTCAGTGCGTTGCCAAAAATGTTGGAAACACAGCAACGTCCTAACTCCCAACACAGAAACCTTCCGGCCAAAACAATGTAGCAACACAGAAGGCCACGCAAGCTGTTGCAAAATTTGATTTGCAGATTTAAGTTTTCTCCAAACACAAACTTGAACATGGAAATTTACAGTTGACCAAATGGGAAGTGATGACTTCCTGTTTGTCTACATACAGGATCCTCCCAATTCCACCTTCACTTACACGTGTCAGATGTGTAGTAATGGACTGCATGTGCTAGAGAACCTGGATTACAAAAAGTGTGTGTGGCAAGGGCAAAGGGGTGTTAAGGGCATCTCCCTGCAGGAGCTTGGTTTACAGAGATTTTAAACAGAGGAGAGTTAACAGAGATCCTGTTGGGTGTTGGGTAACACTTTACTTGAAGGTATAAGAGTGACATGACACTGTCATGAACACATGACACATGAACCCTACCCTAACCCCAATTTGTCATGACAAAAGACAAATGACACTTAATGACAGAAGCATTATGTCAAATGTTTACGACATGTTCATGACAGTGTCATGTCACTCTTATGTAAATACCTTCAAGTAAAGTGTAACCACAATGACAGTTTGTCTAGCTAGTTTGTATTATTAGTCATGCTAGTGTTAAAATATATGTAAAAATCAAACCTAATCACGTGACACGTGACGCTGGACTACTGACCACAGGCCCAGTCTGTGTGTGTGTGTGTGTGTTGGCTGGTTAACGGCTCTGCAGTGGCATAGTGATGATGAACAATAGCAGAAGCCTCGTGTGTACAGAAGACTACCTGTCCCAAGTTGGGAGGAATTGCATGTTTCTTCCACTTCTATGCATGGCAGCCTAGTATTAATACTTATTTCCCCTCAGAGATGAATTCAAATCAGATGTCTGAGTTTAACAAAAATTTTATTTTGAACCACAAATTAAGCATTTTTGAAACGCACAAGATTTAATTTTAGGCAAGTGATAAAACCAAACAAACAAACAAACAAACAAACACATACATACAAACAAACAAACCGACTGGACAAAAAGACGGTAAAAGTGTCAACAAGAGAACATTCAGTGTCACACAGTTAGCTGTTTCCACATGTTGATTAGCATGCAGAACATTTGACAGACAGATTCACAAGTGCACACACATGAAGAAGAGAAACGCATAGGAGTTAAGACCCTACATTCAATGTAGTACCACCACAGCACTCAAACAATGCCTACAAGTTAGCGTTTAGTATACTTTTCCCTTAAGTCCTTCCTTTTACGGTTCCTCCCTCTCTCTCTCCCCATGTTTTGGTGGGGGCATCAGCACAACATAACCAACAGACATACTCTTCAGAATACATACTCTTCAGAATACAAAGTGCACATGATCATTCATTTTCAACTAAATCATTTCAAAGGAAGTCATCGCACAGCAAGAATAGCTTCTAAAGCGCTCCTTGGAACAAAGAAGTCTGCTGTGACAGTCCCTGTCCCCCGTCAACTCAAAAGCTATGTGTGCTAAAATTAAACCTACAAAACAAATCAAAGTACTTGGTCAGTCATGTCCCTGTGGTCTGTACGCTCTCATAGAGGACGTGACAAAAACCTCTATTTGGAGCCTCTAGCGCAGTGATCAGCATGGTTTAAGTGATCAAAACAATATAGTGATCAGCATGGCTTAAGTGCCATGAAGGTCTTTTATTTTATTGATCCAAGGGATTATCTTTAAATGTTGCTAAACTGGTCATGGGTTCTGCATGTGTCCATAGTAAGCAGACACCATCACCACGTCGGACTCCAATTAATCTGTTCTTAGTCCAAAGTGTTTTTGTGGTCCTCCTTGCTGGTTCCACTACAGTCCGTTAAATTGGTGGTGACTGTCTAAAAGTGCAAACGAGAGAAATCGCCTTTCTTCTCAATATAACAGATGACCTGTTTAAGAATGATCTGAAACTGGGCACACTTATCCCCCAGGAAAAGGGAAGTGTTTTCTTATGGAATGTGATCTAATGTTACAGAGAAAATAAGTAAACACAAAGGTAAGGTAAACAAACCATAATTAAATAACAATATCAGCATCTAACTTAGCTTTTGGCATTTTTGAGAGTTGTCAGCCAGACTTTTTAAATACATTCAAATAAATGAAATAGGAGAAAAAAAATGCAGGACTAAAGTATTAATACAACAGATAAAATGAAAAATACTGTAAGTAGGGGCTTATTTCCCCGTATCAGGATATTTAAATCTTCATGATGAGTAGGCTTTGAAAATGACCATCTAGGCTTTTCCAATCACCACTCTAGCTTTAAGAATGACCATCTAGGCTTTTCCAAACATCACTTCAGCGTTAAGACATCTTCATCATCAGGTGCAAATATGATCAACAATACATTCTAATTTCTTAAGACTTAAAATGCATTTGGGAAATGTAATGTGCTTTCTCAATTGTCATGCAATGCAACAATAATTATTACCAGTAAGACTTAAAATACACAAACCAAGGCAATATGGTGAAACCTTCTGTATGGTTAGCCATTTAAGAGTCAAATGTTGTGCTTAAAAATAAAAAAGTGTAAATAAATATCTTCATTTTAAATGCCGCATGAACAAACCAGGAAGATAAGAGACTTTTTGTCTGTGTCCCGTTTCAGTTGCCCTTTAAGGAACACGGATATCCCTTTAAGGAACACGCATATCCCTTTAAGTCCCATAGTGCTCTGTTGCTGTAGCACTGGGTTGAGATTAGCAGTTGTAGTAGGTCTAATGTTAACACCGCACATCTATAAAATACGACACTCTTCCTTATCTCAGAGGCCCACGGTCACACAAGACGAGACAAGACGGCTACTGCAGGTGAGTCTCACACACACTCACACAAAACACACTGTGGTCACTCTCACACACACACACACACACACACACACACACACACACACACACACACACACACACACACACACACACACACACACACAGTGCTGAACGGAAGGAAAGTATACGAGCCTGTAGAGATAGTGTTACAATCATATCTTCGTTTCCCCCCACGATATCTCTTACAGTTCTACATCAGGAGGATGTGCGCTCCGCACCTGTGGGAGCCTGACAGCAGTGAAGGACTCGTTTGGAAATCTTCGTTGTGGAAGTTGTTCATGTTGGCAGGCACCTTAGCATGGAGAACAGTGGAGCAAACAGAGACAGCGCCACTTACAGTGATGTACATCCCGTAACGTTGCACACAAACAGGGACGAGACGACAAGGCAGCATCTCCCTGATACCCATGACGCACCTGAAAAGAACATTCATTCAGAGTTTTGTCCCCTCACCTTGCCTTACCTCGCCGGACACACTAGCTATGGAATGTCCTGAGAGTTGTCTGCACAGTTTTGGGTCTAGAACACAAGCCTGATAGGGGGACGGGGCGGGCAGGGGGGGTGAAGGGATCGCGGCCGTCAGCGTGTGACCCCCCGCGCTGGCGTGCGGACTAGAGGAGCTCACCGCTGAGTCGTGGTCTGTGGGAGTATGATCGGCGTGCACGCGATTCCTGCAAAGGACTCTGGGAAATGCAGGTCTCTCTCCCACTCGTCCGTCTCCGTGTTGTACACCTGGACGATGCTCGTGACGTTGTTCAGGTGCCAGTTGTAGCCACCGACGACGTAGATCTTTTTCCCCAGGAGGCAGCAAGCCGCCTCTGATTGGCCGGCCCGCATGGGGCTGACCGTGGTCCACTGGTCGGTGTCGGGGACGTAGTACTCCACGGCCAGCACGTCGAAGCAGCGATCCACGTGGTCCATGCGGCCCCCCAGCGCGTAGACGCGGTCGCCGACGCTGATCATGGCGTGCAGCACGCGTGGCTCGTTCATGGACGACTTGAAGTCCCACTGGTCAGCGGCCGGGTCGTAGCAGTGAAGCGTCTTCTTGTCCTCGACGGAGACGCCGTAGCCGCCGGACACGTACAGCTTGTCCCGGCACGTGGTGCCGGCGTGGCCCCAGATGCGCCGCTTCAGCGGGTCCACGTACGTCCACTCGTTCTTCTTGGGGCAGTAGCACTCGACGGAGGACAGGCTGCCCGAGCGATTGCGCCCCCCAGTGGCGTACAGCTGCCCCTGCAGCACGTTGAGCTGGAACTGGATGCGGCTCTCTTGCATGGGCTGGATGCGCAGCCACTGGCCGAGGTGCGGGTCGTAGCGGAAGCACGCGTCCACCGCTCCCTCGCCGCTGCGGTACTGCAGGTGCTGACCGCCCGCCACGTACACGAAGTTGTCCAGGACCGACACGCAGGCGTGACTGCAGCCCGTGTCCATCTCCCCGAGCTCCTTGAACTGGCGAGCGGCCGCGTCCGGCAGGAAGAAGACCTTGCTGCTGACCGTGCGGTCGTTGTCTGTGTAGGGTGTCCCTCCGAAGGTGATGAGCGACACCACGTCCGAGCGGATCAGCGTGCGGGCAGACTGCATCTCGTGCTGCCTGAAGGGCAGGATCTGGAAGTTGAAGGCCTCCAGGAGGTACTGGCGGCACAGGACGTCCTCCACCATGATGTCCACCGTCTGCACGCTGTCCACCAGCTCCGAGGAGCGCATGAGGGGGAAGCGCACGTGGCGGAGGACCTCGCTGGCGCGCGGCCGCCTCGACTCCTCGTGCTGCAGCCAGCGGGTGGCGGCCTGGAAGAGCTCCACCTCTTTGCAGTTCTTCAGCTTGTTGCTCTGCAGGAAGAAGACCAGGCGCTCCATGGGGATGTGCAGGAAGTCGTCCTCCTGGGCGATCTGCAGGAAGTGGCGGAAGGTGAAGGCGTCCACCGACTCCTTGAGGGAGGCCAGGCTGAAGGTGGTGGCCATCTGGCCGATGTTCAGGCACGTCTCCACGCTCATGGCCGACTTGAGGAACTCCTCGCACAGCTCCACCACGGGGACCATCTGCAGGAACACTGCCGCCCCCAGCACGTCCTGAATGCAGTCCAGGTCCAGAGTGACCTCGGAGCTGTACGCAAAGTCAATGATGTGCTTCAGGCCCCGAGCAGACAGGCCCTTCAGCTCAATGGTGTCCTGCTTGGACTCCTTCATGCCTCCGGTGAACATAGCTCTGCGGAGAGGACCCGGAGGGACCGGACGTGAGGCAGGGCAGGAGGAGGGAGGAGAGAGGTCAGAGGTCAGAGATTAAACAGCACAGTAAAAAACACTCAAATGTGTGCAGACATACTGTATCATTGGGACCGCAAATACATCAGACAGAACTTTGTAGAGCCAATTCTACTTGTGTCTCCCTACTAACAACACTTTCCATTTCACCTGAAGTAGTCACTGCAGGAGGCAAGCACTGCCTTATGGACTTGGAACCGCTCTTCCTTGATGGCCAGCACTACGTCCAGCAGTTGTCCTTGTTCACGCAGGGCCGACAACCCCTGCAAGAGTGTGGTACTATGTGTGGGAGCAGAAAATGTGCAGCGCAGGGTGCTGTTCTTGTTAGCCATACTGCAAAGGAAAGCAATGCATTCTCGTGGTCAGTTAATCATTGACTTAACAGACATCTAGCTATACTCGCATTTCCAAACACAGACATCTCGCTATACTAGCACTTCCAAATACAGACATCTCGCTATACTAGCACTTCCAAACACAGACCCTCTCCAGGTTCCCAGAACAGTCATCAACACTAAACTTTCAACTGCCAGTTGTCCTAAATTATTCAGTAATCGGAAAGATATCTCCTCTGGCAGCACGCTTCGCAGAGCAGCCCCTCTGTGATCGTCTACACGCAGACAAATGTAGACACAACACTTAGTGTACTGAAACAAAGTCCAGTTCAAATGACAAGGTCAATTCTAAAATGTTTATGTTCATTTGAATGTATGAAACCAGAAGACAGCGTGAGCTACCATGAGCCAGGCGTCCCTGGAAAGCAACCTAGTTCAAATAGTGTAATTAGCAAGCAAAATGGATCATAAACGTGCAAATGCATTCGCTGCTTAACATAAAGCGAGCTGAGATTGGTAGCAGCCCTTGCATTATTGATGTGCAGGCTGTGTTATTTGAAACCTATACGATTAGATTAAGACAATGGAAATACACAGTAAATGGACAGAAAATCAACCTCTTCAACAAAACAAAGTAGCCTACACCCGCCCACGCGTTACTAACGTCGTCCAAGGAATTCCCAGCAAGTCGATCATAAGCGCACGCACAAACGCCTCGTCTCCCATTAGGCTACCTTTTATGAACCGAATATAAACACATTTCCTTACAGCCTAATTACTTGTGGAAGTGTGAGAACGCAACCCGTTTGTTTGCAGGTTTCGGTCCTTCCATTATCATCCTCACCTGTTCTGTGAGCGATTCGAGAACTCCCCATCTAGCTCCGCCATCTTCGATTACAAAGTAAATTGCAGAGGGCATCATGCGTAAATATGACTGCTTACCATGATGTTGACATTTCTCTCCATATAGCCATTTAATTAGGCAATCGGAAATCATTTAACACCACTCGTGTCCCTCATTAACAATGTAATTAATTCGTTCTGCTAGTTACATAATGGACCTATTGCTTCTGCGAGCCAGCTCATGCCTACGAGATAGTTCAAGCACACGCAAATACTTGCGTCTTGACACCGCCCTTGTGGAACACTGTGCTACCCATAAAGTCAAGTGTAACAGAACAAACCGCGGATATTCACTATAAAGTAGTAAATTCTAAGGCGCTGGCTAACCATTCACTTTCTACTCCCCGCAACCAGCTGGTCCTCGTCTCCGACTGCGTAGTCTGCTGCCACCAGCTGCATCGGAGTATAGCTACTTGTGTGCAAAGTGGGAATGACAGTGTCCTATGTTTTTGGCTGTAGTTGTGTGATGTCGATTTAACATTTTACTCATACGCCAATTTGTCTTTTCTAATAAATTACTTTATTTCGCATTTTTTAAAATTATTTTTCCAGTTAGGCTTTTAAAACATATAGGTCTTAAATGAAAAGGTTGTTATAATATTTCCCTTGTAGAGAGATAGAGTAGGCTGTGTGGATTAATGTCTGCATGTGTGTGTACCAGACATACATGTGTGTGTGTGTGCTTATTAAGGGTGGACTGGGCCATTAATTCACACCTTAGTGAAGGTCGTTCATATTCATATGTTTCCTGAATCCTCTCTACCCAATGGAGCCATCTTGTGTGAGTTATGCATCTATGGTGGTGGCTAGAGAGGCAAGAAGTCAGAGCAGCCCTTACAAACAATAACAGCTGGTATAGCTGCATTTTTGTAATGGAATGGGGAAGCCCAACAAGAAATCTCTCTTCCAAAAAATTTTTTTCGTCTGCCATGGCCCATGATAAATAGGCCCAGCCAAAACAGTCACATGTAGGCTAATGGAGGGGGCATGGGCTGATTTGTGCCGGTTGCCAATTGGGCCACAGAGGGAGGCCCATGTGGGCCAACAGACAGTTTTGGGTCCCCACCACTGGAGTCTAACGGATGTACTAGTTCATCTCATGTTTTTGTGATATATAATGCGAAGAGGAAATCTGACCATTGTGAACTGATGGATATCGGAAGCTTCCAATGAATGAGCAAATTGCCTAATTATTGCCTAATTGGTCATGAGCAAATTGCCTAATTACCCGTGCTCTGAAGAAGAAGATTATGTCTATTTGACATCTATGCATTATGTAGGCCCATAGCCTCCCTATGGAAATGTAGCACAGCATGCATGGGTGCGCCCTGGAGCGCTGTAGCTTCATACTCCAGCCCAGTTGGTGGCAGTAATGCTCTGCGATGACGCGTCCAACTTCTGATAGCACGGTACAAAACAAAAGTAGAGGCCCACGAGGGTGGTTTAGGACTCTGGAGCTTGTACACTGAGTAATGTGCATTTTTATCAACTAACTAGCCAGTTATCTTTGTCATTTAAGAGTAGAACTGTACATTTAACAGTATACCCACTGCGGGGAGGAAATGGCGGATTTTTCCTCGTTGGGTTTATCGGACTGGCTGATTCAACAATGTAAACAAATGGGCATCAGCAAACCAACTCCAGTACAGGAAAATTGCATACCAGCAATTTTAGAAGGTAAGACACTGTTGGTTGTAGCCTAAAGCAAAACAGGAATACTAAGTTGTGTTCTTATTTGTTAATTACCATGGTTATTTTGATGGTGTCCTCTGCCAGTTTGTGAGAGATGTGAAGACTTGTCATGTGTTGGTCCTCAGGTCGTGATTGTATGGGCTGTGCCAAAACTGGCAGCGGAAAGACGGCTGCATTTGTCCTCCCGGTGGTTCAAAAGCTGTCTGAAGATCCCTATGGCATCTTTTGCCTTGTGCTCACTCCAACAAGGTTTGTACGGCCTGTTGAGAGGCAAGTCAGCAGCATCATGAGAAAATGAATATTGGTTGAAGCCACAGCAGAGGCGAATAGGCCGGCTGCTATCACCTAGAGATTATATTCTCAACGATTATATTACCACATCACTTAAAAAAAAATATGGAATCATGAAACATCAAATATCTCCAGCTGAATTCAGCACACATATTAAGATTTTGTTTGCACACTAGGTCTGTTTCAACTTGTTCATGGTGACCATGCAGTGTGTAGCATAATATTTAGTTAAAGTGTCAGAGTTTACTTCCAGAATGAAATGGCATTTCATTATATTTAATATATTATAATGTATTTCATTATACTATTATATACAATAATGTAGATGTATATTATTATTATTTTATCTTACATTGTAGCTGATTTAAAAGCTGACATGTCAGAGGAAGACCAGTACATGTCAAGAGCATTCCCAGCTACTTGAATGGCATGACATATTTCTTAAAATATTTTTTTTCTCTTTGTTTTTTTGTGTTTGTTGGTGTGTAGGGAGTTGGCATATCAGATTGCGGAGCAGTTTAGAGCTCTAGGCAAACCTTTGGGCTTACGGGACACCATCATCGTCGGAGGAATGGGTAATCTTATTAATCTTTGACTTCTCATTCATTCAAAACACAGATGCCGCATGACTGTGCATTTACTTTCACAAATATTGTTCCCAGACATGGTAGCACAGGGCTTGGAGTTATCAAAGAAGCCACACATTGTTGTCGCTACTCCAGGAAGACTCGCAGATCACATTAGAAGCTCCAATACGTTCAGCATGAGGAAGATTCAATTTTTGGTAAGTACGATATTCAAATGTATGTATTTTTGCTCTAGTCTGGTCAGCCAGTGTGTGTTTGTGTGTATTCTGGTTTACTTCAACTTCTTAGGCATGATCTGCTGGAATGATGCTGGAATTTGGTTGCAATTTCACATTGAAAGCTTGCAACTACCCAATAGCAGGCAGCCGTGGCAGGGTTGCCGGTTTGAACCCCGACCAGTAGGAAGGCACCTAACCCCTCACTGCTCCCCAAGCGCCGATGTAGCAGGCAGCTCACTGCGTCGGGATTAGTGTGTGCTTTACCTCACTGTGTGTTCACTGTGTGCTGAGTGTGTTTCACTAATTCACGGATTGGGATAAATGCAGAGACCAAATTTCCCTCACAGGATCAAAAGTAGTATATATAGGAGTATTTATACTTATATATACTTATATAGCCATGCACAACCCCTATGAACAGCAACAAGTGCACATTTGGTGCTAATAAAAGGCTTACTAGCATGGTATGTTGTGTCTAGATGATCTAGTGTATTGTCATTTTTGTGGGATTGTCCAACCCAAAGCACAGAACTGCATAGTGCATGGAATACACAGGAATACATTGGAACGGCATGTGTTTATCTGTCCTCTACATGAAGCAAGTAATTAACAGATTATGCCACACAGTACTAGTTGCTTATTAAAGCACCCTATGATGAGTGGCTCTAACAAGTTTTGGCCTACTGTCTAGCTTCACTTACATATATGTATGTATATATATATATATATATATATATATATATATATGTATATATATATATATATGTATGTGTATATATATATATATATATATATATATATATATATATATATATATATATATATATATATATATATATACACACACACACACACACACACACACACACTTGTTGCCTAGCTTCACTTATATATGTATATACACACACACACACACACATATATATATATATATATATACACACACATACACACACACACACACACACACACACATACATACACACACACACATGTGTTGCCTGTTATAAAAAACATGCTCTTATAAGTGGCATTAATTTAAATTGCGGGCTACTCTCTGTCTAAGATAATGGACGAGGCTGACCGCCTGCTGGAGCAGGGCTGCTCGGACTTCACCAAGGACCTGGAGGTGATCCTCAGCGTGGTGCCCGCTAAGCGCCAGACGTTGCTCTTCAGTGCCACCCTCACGGACACGCTGGAGGAACTGAAGAGCATCGCCATGAACAAGCCGTTCTTCTGGGAGAGCAAATCAGAGTAAGGCTGCTGCCCATTATACGGCACTGGGATTCAGCTACATCTGAGTTTTAAACAGACCTTTGGGATTCAGCCACATCTCTGAGTATTAAAGAGGCCTTTATGGCACAGGGGTTCAGCTACATCTGAGTTTCACAGAGGCCTTTGGGGTGTTCGACTTCCCACAAAACAAAGAGGCGCCACCATAAGAGAGTGAAGTTACTAAAATGTTGTAAGATTGCATTTACAATTCATTTGGTGGATGCATTTATCCAAAGCAACTTACAGCAATGGAATAACATTAAAGCTATTAACATTTAGCATTTTAACATTTAAGCTAAAGAGCTACAGCTGTAGCGTTAGAATAACATTTAAGCATTTTTACATTTAAGCTACAGAATTACAGCAATATTTAAACATTTTCAGAGGCTATTTGGTTACATCATGTTGACATGCTCTTTGTTAGGGTGAATTTCCCCTTGGGGATCAATAAAGTATCTATCTATCTATCTATCTAGGGTACGGACTGTGGAGGAGTTGGACCAAAGGTACATCCTGACGCCAGAGAAGGTGAAAGACGCCTACCTGGTTCACCTCATCCAGAAATTCCAAGACGAACATGATGATTGGTCCATCATGATTTTTACCAACACCTGCAAGTAAGCTAACTTTCTTTATTGTCAAACAATGGTGTTTTTTTATTTGGTGACATCATGGTTTATCATGAGTGTTTGTTCTGTTACACAGAAATTGCCAGATACTCATGATGATGCTCCGTGAATTTAAATTCCCCACCATTTCATTGCACTCAATGATGAAGCAGGTAATGAAGGCAGCCATTCAACATCTAACCATAGATTGGTGGTTTAAAGTAGTTTACTAAACACCCATCTCAATTCTGCTTTTAGAGAGAACGATTTGCAAACCTTGCAAAATTCAAATCCAACGTCTTCAAAATCCTCATTGCTACTGACGTAGCAGCCAGGTAAGAATGTTTCCCTCAGCACTACGGTAACGATTGTGACGAAGATAGTGAGGTTCTACCATAGACTGTATACAGTCTATGGGTTTTACTTAACAAGCTGAACCAGAGAGGGTTAAAGCGGAGCTAGTAATCAAGGATCTTTGGCTCAGCACTACGGTAGCGATTGTGACGAGGAAGATATCGAGGTTCTACTTCACGTGTTCAGATGTATAGAGCTCAGTTGTACTCAGAGGATGTAAAGGCTCTTGTGTCTCTGCTTGTCAAAGGGGTTTGGATATTCCAACAGTCCAAGTGGTCATCAACCACAACACACCAGGGCTCCCTAAAACCTACATCCACAGAGTGGGCAGAACCGCCCGGGCAGGTAAGGGAGTTCTTTTCTTCAACCGTAGGCAGATTGGTGGGTAGTTGACCCAGTGTGACGCTCTCTTCGTTTCCACACAGGACGCAATGGCATGGCAATCACCTTGGTGACGCAGTACGACATTCATCTGGTAAACGCCATCGAAGAACAGATCCGTAAGTTTTAGTTTAAACCATGGCCCATACAATCACTTTTGTCTTTAATATCTAATGGAGAAATCATCATATAGTTTTTGCAAATAAATGGTATTTGTGGGTTGTGTTAAACAGTGACATTATGACCACAAATCTATTTCAGAATATCTAAATAGTTGATTCAGACTCCCCCTGGCTTTAAAGACCTACCGGCCGCTTGTATTGAATGATGTCCACTAGGTCTGCATTATTGCTGAACGTTTCACATGTAGGTACACACACATCAAGTGACTGTAAATGACTAAATGTGCACTGCAGAGACCAAACTGAAGGCCCATACAGTGGAGGAGAAGGAGGTTCTGAAAATTCTAACTCAAGTCAACGTGACCAGGCGCAAGTGTGAAATCGTACGTATTGCCGCTCCTAACAGCAGGTCGGGGTTAATCATGATTAGATGTAGTGTCTTTACAGCAGACTGGGGTTAGTAATGAGTTGTTTTGTGTGTGTTTTTTTTTTTTTTGTAATTGTGGCACGCACCTTTACAGAAGCTGGAGTCGTCAGACTTTGATGAGAAGAAGGAGATTAACAAACGCAAGCAGATGATCCTAGAGGGGAAGGCAAGTTGCTTGTAATAGGCTGTGTAAAGGTTGCATGATGTCTGCCTTTGGTTAAAGGAGTGTGCTCAAAGAAAGTCTGAAAGTGATTTCTCAAGTGATGTGTTATGACCCATAAATGCAAAAGTGGCCTTACAGTTGATATACAGTCATTGGATTCAATGTGAAGGACTGGTTCACAGTGGGACCTTACGATTTGATTTGTTTTGACGACATCACAGAACCCGGACGTGGAGCAGAAGCGGCAAGCTGAACTCATGAAGATCAAGAAACAGAAGAAGAAATTCAAGGAAAAAATTCAGAAAACAATTGAGAAGAAGCAGCAAGGCAAGTTGAGTCAGAAGAAAGCACAGAGGAGCAGTAAAACCAACAAAAAAGCGACATAATAAAACCCAGACGACGAGCAGGACATAACATGTGTGTTTTGTACTGACCCCCCCCCTCCCCCCGAGAGTGACTCAGAAATGCCACTTACACGTTTGAGTGGATATGAGCGCTTAAGCTTTATTGGGAAAAATCAAATAAAATCAACCACACAGGAATGTGATTACAAGGTCAACGGGTGAAAACAGCCTTCAAAGCCAACATGAAAACATCACGTGAGGTGTACGGCACCCTCTGTGACTGTGGGGCCATGGGGTTTTAGGGCTGGGTCAACTATACTACTCTCGTCCCCTGGGAGACCACAGCAGTGGTTGTGGACAGCTAGCAGAGAATATCAGGAAGAGGGATTTCAGTTTCTGGGGAAGATTGGACAGAAAAAATAAAAAGCTGGCTTTTGTGTTATTATGGCTTGTATTTGGTTCTTGGCTTCAGTCTCCATCATTGTGTATTGTGTCGCTTCTGAGCTAGGAATTGCCATGTTTATCACTTCCATATCTAGCATTGGTTTCCCACACACAGGTTTAATCTTCTCACCGAAATGTAAATTCTATCGGCATGATTGTCATTAAATGAAATGTTTTTAAAGACATTGTTCCCTCCTGTGCTCCCTTGGCGGTGCTAGTTTACTGGGGGAGTGTATAGTTCACTATATAGCTTACTGAAATCAATCTGATCTTCCTCAAGCCTAGTTTGTCCTCAGGAGTCAAGGGAACCATTTGAAGGGACGTGTCTAAGAGCAGAGCAGAGGATCGCCCTTCAGAAGGGTACAGGGCAAAGGTAAAGCACAGCAAAGTGCTGCAAAAGTCTTGTCATTTCATTATCCAAAGTTACGTTGACATACATCTGCTGGTTTCAAAATGTTTCTCTGGGTCTTTGGAAATTACAACTGAAGGCCCAGCAAGGAATACCAAGGGATCAACTAAAACTCTTTAGTAAATCTTGGGAAAGATAGTAAAAGCAATATTTTTTAAACCATTTCAGTAGGCTATACAGTTTGCCTTGATCTAATTTCCAAGCAGCCCTTGAAGACAGAAGGCCTCAGAGAGAGCTGATTATAATCACGTGTTCTAACTAAGCATACTGTACAACAGGATTTGATGATCTAAAAGGATAATTGTGGTACATTTAGACTTTATATCGCACCACTGTAAAATAATTTGCCATTAAATGAAAAAGTGGTATGAAGAACAAAAACACAGCAAGTCCTATAACGTGCCATTTCATCTAGCATTAAGATCACAGTCCGAGTGGAGTTTTGGTCACATATCTAAGCAATGCAGTTTGAAGACTCAGAAAAAACAAATGGTAAATTGGTGCAGAATACCGTAATGACAGTGAATTGATAAACAACTTGGACATGTTTTCAAAAGCACACCAAATACAGAAGCAACTTATGTCATGTTGTTGAATGTGGTTTTGGGATGCGTGCTCCCCGCAGGTTTAGAATGGGAAGAAAACAAATTTGGGACAGTGAACTTGTCGTGGTCCATACCTAGGATCAGGCCTGGAACAAATTTCACACTTTACTTTAAAATCATCTTACTAAAGATCTGCGATTTCACTGAGCCATCGTCAGTGGTCATTCAGGGCTAAAAGCTGGTTAAAATTAAAAGCTGGGCACGTCGCAGGAGCCACAGCTCAGGGCAGAGACTGCGCCATTAAATGTTCCTGTTTTTTTTGTTTTTTTTTAACAGCTCGTTTTGGAAACTGCGCTGGCCATCGGATCAGCCCGGATCTGCGTAACGAGTTCAAATCTACCAATTCTTTCTCCCTCTCTCTCTCTCTCTCTCTCTCACAGGACTCTGATCACCCATGTCAGAATATGAAGCAGGTCTCACAACCAGTCAGCTCGGAGATGAAGGTCAAACTTTACTGTGTCAGTGTGCAGCAGCTGCGCCTCCCTGGGCCTCTGGACGGGGGTGTGCTCTCTCGGTCCTCCCTCTCTCTGCTCAGAGAGCCCCCCGGGCCCCTCAGCTCACTGGCGCCCCCTGCAGAGAGGGACCCCAGTGTAGGGGGGGGGGGGGGTGTGGGGGGTGAGAGTTGTGCACTCATCAGAGAGGACGTGTTGGCGCGGGACAGACTGAGCGTCAGGTCCTCTCCGTCTCTCTCTCTCTCTCTCCGTCTCTCTCTCCGTCCTCTCTCTCTCGCCGCAGGCTGCCAGCCATTCCGCAGTCCTGTTTGTTCCCCTTCTCTCGCTCTCCTCCTCTCCGGTTGGTGCTCCTCCTCCTTCCTGTGATTGGTTGCTCTCCATTCCGTTCCTGTTGCCATCAGAGTGGTGCTCCCGTCGTGGCAGAGGAAATCAGGTCTCCATGTTCTGTTTATTTAGTGTTTCCCCAGAATAAAATGCAGTTGGACCAAGCTCAGCTTACGCCTCGAGCTCATCCAGTCACCACCCTGAGGAACAACAGGACAGGACGTTACCATGGGGATGGAAATACGCATCCCAGAACCATCACTGGCTGCTCTCACTGACAGATGCATTCAGCTGCTAGCTTGCAGGAGAGCAATACAGTCTTAATCAGATAAAGGTGTCCAAGTTCGTTAAGTTGTTAACATTGCCCTATTGAATGCCTACCACCATCCAAATGGAGGCTAAAATTAAGGAAATAACTAAGGAAAAATAAAAGGTGCATGAGAGATGACAAATGTAAAAGATGTGATGTAATGTGTGATGACACTGCAGCCATTCAACATTTCACCCCTTTAAACAGTCCCTTTAATGTTACCTTGCCCACAGTCCCTTTAATGTTACCTTGCCCACTGTCCCTTTAATGTTACCTTGCCCACTGTCCCTTTAATGTTACCTTGCCCACTGTCCCTTTAATGTTACCTTGCCCA
>NW_027468576.1:38841524-38846524 GCF_046254945.1 Alosa pseudoharengus | reverse complement strand
AGCAGAGAGAGCTGGAGAGGAGAAATCACAGGATCAGGATCTTTGGTATCAGGACAAGAGTGGCCTGACCTGGTCCTGTCTGGTGGACAGGATCAGGATCTTTGGTATCAGGACAAGAGTGGCCTGACCTGGTCCTGCCTGATGGACAGGATCAGGATCTTTGGTATCAGGACAAGAGTGGCCTGACCTGGTCCTGTCTGGTGGACAGGATCAGAATCTTTGGTATCAGGACAAGAGGGGCCTGACCTGGTCCTGCCTGATGGACAGGATCAGAATCTTTGGTATCAGGACAAGAGTGGCCTGACCTGGTCCTGCCTGATGGACAGGATCAGAATCTTTGGTATCAGGACAAGAGGGGCCTGACCTGGTCCTGCCTGATGGACAGGATCAGAATCTTTGGTATCAGGACAAGAGTGGCCTGACCTGGTCCTGTCTGATGGACAGGATCAGAATCTTTGGTATCAGGACAAGAGTGGCCTGACCTGGTCCTGCCTGATGGACAGGATCAGAATCTTTGGTATCAGGACAAGAGTGGCCTGACCTGGTCCTGTCTGATGGACAGGATCAGAATCTTTGGTATCAGGACAAGAGTGGCCTGACCTGGTCCTGCCTGATGGAGCATTAGCGGCGGTACTGGACTGGTGAAGCATTAGCGGCGGTACTGGACTGGTGAAGCATTAGCGGCGGGACTCACAGGGTTGATGGTGTTGACCAGCTTGCGGGGCTTGCTGAACTGCATGAGGCTCTCGCGGAGGTTGTTGAGAGGCCCCTCCACCAACACCTTCTGCTCCTTGTAGTAGTTCAGCAGGTGGTTCCACAGAGGCTGCTTGGACAGGGCCTTGGGGTTGCCCACGATTATCACGCCATACCTACACACACACACACACACACGCGCGCGCACACGCACATGCACACGCACAAACACACATCGGGGTCAAACACACAATCGGTATATACTTCAGACTTTATTTCACACTGCCCAATCAACTGGTCACAGCAAGCATCACACAAAACATGTAGGATGGCCGTTTCCTTCAGCAGCAAGTTAACCTCTCGCTTTTGGATTGTCTGTAGAGATGAACTAAACCAAAGCACAGGGTTCATGGGTATCTGGCATGGCCAAGACATCGCAGGGTACTGACCTTGCTCTGGTGAGAGCCACGTTCAGACGGCGGGGGTCGTTCAGGAAGCCGATGCCCTGGTGTTCGTTAGCTCGCACACAGGACAGAATGATGAAGTCCTTCTCCCGGCCCTGGAAGGCGTCCACACTAGCAATCTCCACCTCCTGCTCAGGAAACACAAGAATGGTCAGAGGGGGTCAGAAGAACTCTACTAGTGCTGCTCAGGAAACGCACATCAGTAAGGACGGACAGACTCACCTGGTAGAGCTTGGTGTGGAGGGAGCCACTAAACTGCATGTACTGCACCAGGTACGACCTCTGACCCTCGTAGGGAGTGATGACGCCGATCTGATCGGGCTTGGCGCCTGCCTTCAGGAGACGTGTGGTGATCTTCTCCACATTGGACGCCTCGGTCCTGTGGGGGCAGAACATATTCACATCAGCGTTGGGAGTCATTGCTCTCTACTCACGATGTCTCGTACTCCAATGAGACGTCTCGCTCTCTAAAGAAGAAGAGGCTCTGGTGCAGGTGCACACCTGTTCAGGTAGGAGGTGCCGGAGCTGGCGATCTCCTCTTGGCCCTGGGTCACGTAGAAGAACATGGGCTTGTCCGGCTGAGGCCACTGGAAGTCAAAGCCTTTCTTCACACGGTCACCTACAACACATAAACAACAACACATAAACAACAGGGTTGAGTGACAGCACAATAACAAACCACAGAGCATGTTTATTCATACCACAGAAAAACAACACTGACAATCAACACTCATTCTGCCGTGCTTCCATGGGTTAATCTGCTGCTGTGTTTGGGCGGTGTCATGGGTTAATCTGCTGCTGTGTTTGGGCGGTGTGATGTCCCACACGTACCTGCGGTGACCCCGTTCTGCAGTGAGCCCTCGTAGAAGATGTTGGAGGGGAAGGCGCTGAGGGCGGGGTGTGTGTGTGTGTGTGTGTGTGTGTGTGTGTGTGTCCCACACATACCTGCGGTGACCCCGTTCTGCAGTGAGCCCTCGTAGAAGATGTTGGAGGGGAAGGCGCTGAGGGCGGGGTGCATGCGGTACTGCACCTGCAGGCGGATGGGCCGGATCCCCAGCACCACCAGCCGCTCAAACAGGGACTGGGACAGCCCCGCCTTGGCCGCCTTCTTACACATGACCACAGGGCCCAGCTGGCAGTGGTCACCCACCAGGATCAGCTGATGGAGCAGGAGGGAACACCGTTAGATGGACACTTGCTCTAGTGCAACACTAGGAACACAGATGGACACTTGCTCTAGTGCAACACTAGGAACACAGTTAGATGGACACTTGCTCTAGTGCAACACTAGGAACACAGTTAGATGGACACTTGCTCTAGTGTTGAACTAGTGTTGCACGGTGCACCGATACTCCAAAAGTATCACAATACCCTGAAATTAAAATGTCACAATGCCTAATTTTTATTAGTATCGATACTTTTGAGAATGACCATGTTCTTTTGAAGTAACATGCGTGTGCACAAGGCATGCTTCTAGCGCCTCCTCCCCTAACCTGTGGCTGTGCGTCTTTTCTCCTCACACACACGTAGGCGCAGCTGTCGTGCTATAAACAGCGAGACATGGCTGCTAGTTCAAGTGATGCTATGGTAACACATAATAATAGGTAAATATCAAGTTGATTTGCTCACTTGCATCCCTCAAGTTTGTATTGCTAACCTACCTAGGCCGTGGGATTTTGGTCATTTAGGCCTACTATTTGGGTTAAATGTAATTTAAAAATAGGCTAAGCAACCATCGGAAACTTTTACATCTGAAGAGAGATCCTTGCTAACCATCCCGCTAGCTCAGGTCACATTTGACAATAGTGCTCGCTAAAATCATTAATGAACATTGCAAGACACTTATCTCTTCTATGATCCCAGAAAGATTTTCTTCGACTTATACATTTTTTGAACATTTATTTTATCTAATGACATACAAAACATAATTAATTGCATCCACATATCCTTATGCGCTATGTGCAACTTAACCGTGAGTCAAGGTCAATTACTCTCACGTATCTCTTAAAGTGACAGGCACTCAATTACACCTACACATCACCAATGAGCACTCAATTAGACCTACACACCACATTAAAGATATAAGTGTAATAGTTTAAAAATAGTTATAGTTTTAGAATAGTTTTCAAATTGATAAATATATTTACTACTAATTATGCAGAATATATGAAATATGACATAAGCCATCATTTTCCATGTGTGTTTGTGTGGAGAGAGTCGAGCAGAATCTGGGATGGTGTGAATGATCACACTACAGTATATTCAATATTACTGATGATGATGTCAAGGTGGTGGGGCCCCCAAATCAATTAAAAAAGTATCGAAGAAGTATCGAAATCGCAATTCTTGACTTGGTATCGGTATCGAATAGAGCTGTCACTTTACGTTCGAAAATCGATTGCACAATCGATTGGACCAAACAACACAAGTTTCGAAAACTAAAATAGGGAATCGATTTTAACCAAATATGTACACTATTAATTTTAAACGAATTAAACAAATAAAAAGGATAGATGTAACAAAATTCACAAACAAGAATATAAAAGAATTCCGAAGTGCAGTAAGCATTGCGAAAGCTAAAAAGAAAATTCCCACCAATTTTACGCACCAGAAACAGCTGTTTCAATCAGCTGCTGTTGCAGCTCGTGTTTTGCCAAAAAATGGAGGACAACGCTATCAACCTGTGCGACATGTAGAGAGACGAGTGATAGGCCCTAATAACTTGAGGAGTTCGATGTGGAAGTACTTTGGATTTTTGGCATATCAAACTATAGAGAAGAACAAAGCGGTAGGCTATGCAAACTGTGCAATTAAATCAAGTTCTAGGTAGGCGAAATTTGTTTGACATTTCTAATCGTAAACACAGACACAGCTACGTTGAAACCTGCTGTCATGTTTGTCACTGATGTAATGGCAGTCCACTCGGCTTATTGTTTTTCGAGAATGTTGCACTCCTGTTTGTCATTGTGCACACAACTTCACGCCAATAATTCATCAGAAATATTGCTGGCTTGCGTCTACAAGCGCCCTCTTTACGTTCGTCCTAATGCCTGTTAGTTGTTTGTGGATTGGCCTATGTTTGGCGTTGAAAATGGAAACGTCTTTAGACATAAAAAATCGATTTTACAATCGATTCAATGAACACTTATGTCTCAAAAATCTAACAGGATTTTTTCACAAAAGTGACAGCCCTAGTTCCTAATGGTCTTAGTGTGTGTGTGTGTGTGTGACCCCCTTGACTGAAAGTGAAATGTTTGTGTGTGTGTGTAACGGAGGTGAACTGAGCTAGCATGCTAGTTGCCTGTGTAAATCACCACACCCCTAACCTTAAAGCGATGGTTCTGAGTAATTTCACCCTAGGGTCCTTTGCACCATGACCCCAAGCCAAACACCCAGAACCTTTTTTCCCTTGGTCGAACCCTGGTCGAGTAGCGCTGTCAGAAACGAATGACGTTCTGCAGTCGTGATGGAACCAACTTTTATCTCGTAAATTACCCTACTAATAATGCCCTGAATGGTACGAAACTTCTACAGTAGTACAACTATGACCTTTAGTCCAATAACGAGGCATTAGAAAGTTTGTAAGTGCACCAGGAGTTTATTTAAATAACACTTGCCTCTGCATCTGCTACTATACCGCTGCGTCAACGTTTCTTCTGTGATTTGGGAAAAGCCCGTAAAAGTCCTGGCAGGAAGCGATTACATCAACGTTTTTTGGTTTATCCAGTTTTTGAATATTTTTTTCCGAAGTGTTTACAACTTAGTGTTAACTAATAATTGTTGCAAACTGGACTACGAACAAAATATTAGTGCATTCCTGGATCAACATCCTTATGCATGCTT
>NW_027468576.1:38807857-38837857 GCF_046254945.1 Alosa pseudoharengus | reverse complement strand
ACATAGCATTGAAAGAGAACAGCTTTGGGAAGTGAGAAAGTTCTAGAAGCTCACCTGAAAAGGCAGGTCAGTGCTGCTATTTCCAATCTGATTGACATTGGGCAGTGACCCTCCATAGCACTGACCACGACTCTGCCCTAGTTGCAAATACTGGGTCTTCTGCAACTGCAACTGTGCAAAGTAAAAGTGCATGAATGACTGCAAAATGCATAATGGGCGAGTTCATGAATGAGCAAGATGAATGAGTGGGGGCCACGAGGACCACAAGAGTATGAGTGGGGGGGTACTTTAGGAGACGGGGGAGGGGGGGGGGGGCACTCAGGCACACTCAGGCTTCTTGCAGCAGTAGGCAAGGCAGTGAGAACAGGCTTAAGGGCTTGGCCAGTCATTTCAAACACAAGAAACTTCAATGAGGCTTAAAACCAACCCCTGGATCTAAATCTAAATGTACAACCAGACAGACGTTTAATCCCTCATTCCTGCTACAATAGTAGGCTACTGACTTCAGAAGTGCTATGAGAACAACTCATATTGTGGTCAATGATTTAGGATGCATTTAGGCCACTTAGACACAATAGATAAGGTGAAAGTTTTACTCATCATGAAAAGCAAAAAACTTTTAAAAAAAAGGGAGAGCAGTCAACAGAGCACATTTGGTTATGACATTCAGAGGTGATATGAAATTCACATGATGAGCTCATTCCCTGCAAATTTACTTTGACAAGCATCGCCCTATAGATTCTATCATTCACCTGCTTTTATCATAAAGTGCAATAGCCAACCTCCCTTTTTTGAATGACAGGCTCGACAACCGTATAAACAGGCTACAGTAAACCAGCGAAGGCTTTGTCAGCTACTGAGTAGCCTAGGCTATAATATAATCAAGCGCCAGCCTTGAACTGCCGAACATCTCTGTTCACGTGTCTGCTACGATTATTTGCAAAACCGCATCCTGAGCAGCGGCGCATCACTCGGGGATTACAGATAGAGCCTATCTCTAACGTCTGGCCACAGCTTTTATGTTATTGCATTAAGGATAATTTCGCGGTCTTCCTTATGATTGCCACTGAAAAACTAAGCAAACGCTTCCATATTACAAAGTTCTTTCCCCGTCTGTCATCCATGTAAGGTTTGGATAGGAAGCCATAGATTTCATTAGGTAAATAACTTAAACGTTAACCAGCAATACAGCTGGTAATCTATGAAAATGCATACTATATTTATTGTAAAATATTGCAAAATAGACTGATGTAATTATGGCAAAAACAAATACAGATATTAAGATGGGAGGAGAACTAACGTGGGGTTGACACTGATCAGGTGCTGTCACTATCTGTGATTTAACGTTAGTCAACATACATATGCCGACACTAAGCTAGCAAGATGATAGCAGGTGAGCTTGCTGCCAAGGATTTTTGAAGCATCGTTACACTTGTGAAAACGCATAGCATGTTTGTTCACAGTAGTAACAGTTACAACCGTGCAGTTAAAAATAATCCATGAATGGCATGACACAACTGTTTTGTTAACCTAGTTGCCCGACTAGTAATGTGTCACCGTAATACACTGTAGCCTACAGACCTATCTAAGAAGCAACCATTGACATACTGGCTTGGCAGCGGTAGCTGTCTCTGGTTATTTTAATGTTGCTACGTATGGTAGCACGCCTGCGACAACGTCCGTAAGCAAAGACGCATACCCGTGCAGCTCTAGTTATGTTGAGATCCTTCATGACCTCTTCAAAGGCAGCTGTCTCCTCAGCCTGTTTCTGATTGTGTAAAGCGATTTTCTCGCTAAATTTTCGCGGATTGTTTGAGGTCGCCATCTTCGGTTCTTCTCCAAAACAGAACATTGCGTAACACGTGAGCAGCTCTGGGCGTCGTCATGACGCGCAGAATGATGGATTTTGAAGTCCATGGACATTTTATGAATGAAGTTTACATTACCACGGGTTTCTAAGTGTATAATGTCTAGAATAGTGATATAACACCATATTACTGCTCTCGTCTAATAAAGGGGCTCATTCTGAAATACCCTCACATCACATGACAATATTGCAGATAGCCTATATTTATATTAGTGTCATAATATACATACAACCCCAAATCAGAAAAAGTTGGGACGTGGTCTAAAATGCAAATAAAAACAAAATGTAATAATGTGCAAATCTCGGTAACTCATATTTAGCTGCAAAAAGGACACAGACAACATATCAAATGTTGAAATGACAAATTTGACTATTGCATGGAAAATATGCTCATTTTTAATTTGATACTAGCAACACGTTTCAAAAAAAGTTGGGACAGGGGCAACAAAATGCTGGAAAAGTTGTGTAATGATAAAGAAAACAAAAGGAGGAATATTTCACAACTAGGGAAACTCCATGGCAACATGATAGCCTATGATGAAGAGCATCCCAGAGAGGCAGAGTCTCTTAGAAGTAAAATGGGTATTCATCACTCTGTGTAAACCTGTTTGGACAAATGGGTATTCATCACTCTGTGTAAACCTGTGTGGACAAATTATGAAACAATGTAATTTTAATGCTTCTTAACATGAAATTATTAAGTATTTGGAGAGTTCATTGTCTAAAGTACATAATATCATTAAAACATTCAGAGAATCCAGAGAAATATTTGCAAACAAGGGATAGAGCTGAAAAACAATATTGGATGGCTGTGGTCTTTTGGACCTCAGATGGCACTGAATTAAAACCAGACCTGTTTCTGTAATGAAAATCATTGTATGGGCTCAGGAAAACTTTTGATAACCATTGTCTATGAGCACAGTTTGATACTCAATTCACAAATGCTAGTGTAAACTTTACCATGCAAAAAAGAAAATTGTATTTAGACAGAAATACCACCGTCTTATCTGGGCCTGAGCTTGTTTAAATTGGACTGAGGTAAAGTGGGAAAAGGTCCTGTGTTAGACCAATCAAAATTTGCAATTCTTTTTGGAAATCATGGACTCATCTGGGCTAGAGGAGAGGGCCCATCCAAGTATCCAACCTATTGTTTTATTGCTCTGTTCAAAACTCAACATCTATGACGGTGTGGAGGAGCATTAGTGCCTATACAGAATGGGAATCTTGCACATCTGGCAAGGCACAATCAATTCTGAATAATGTATACTGATTTTGAGCAACACCTACTGCCATCCTGGCAATGTCTTTTCCAGGGAAGACCTTGAATATTTCAGGAAAACAATGCCAAAATGAATAATGCACATATATTTTTAAGTATATTTTTTGGCCTTTTTTGCCTTTATTTGGACAGGACAGTGGAGAGTGACAGAAAGCAAGTGGGAGAGAGATGGGGTGGGATTGGGAAATGACCGCAGGTCGGATTCGAACCTGGGTCCCCATGGGCACACGGACCCGTATGGTACGGGCGCATAGCCTGCTGCGCCACAGCGGCCCCATAATGCACATATTTATATAGCATTTCTCCATAATAGAGGAAGAGTCCAGGTGCTAAAATGGTCTATCTGTAGACCTGTCAAAAGTGCATCATGGAATGACAAACATGATTAAGAATACCCCATACTATAACTGTTAAGCAACTGAAATCCTATACATCGGGCAGGAATGGGACAAAATTTCATTCTCAAAACTCTAGCAACTGGTTTCCTCAGTTCCTAAACATTTTACAGAATGTTGTTAAATGAATAGGTGTATAGGTATATTTATAGGTAAATATACCCCTGTCCCAACTTTTTTTGAAACGTGTTGCTGGCATAAAATTCAAAATGAACATATATTTTCCATGAAATAGTGAAATTTGTAAGTTTCAACATTTTATATGTTTTTATTTGCATTTTACACAACGTCCCAACTTTTTCTGATTTGGGGTTGTACATGAAATAGTCATGTCACCTTAGGCAATGACCTATTAACCTATAATAATTCACTGGTCACAGGGTTGTCCCTACCATAGGCTACTCATATGAAATTAATGCGATCGGGTTGGAAATGAATGTGTAGCCTAACGGCAGTGTATATTAGCCTACCTTTTGTGTGCTGTAGAAGATCTTATTAGTTATTCCCAGATTATTGGAAACACTGGTGTGTGTGTCTCTGAGGCTAAACACTCTAGGATGTGTGTGTCTCTGAGGCTAAACTCTGGATGTGTTTGTCTATGAGGCTAAACACTCTAGGATGTGTGTGTCTATGAGGCTAAACTTTATCCTGAAGTGTTCATTCATGAAAACGGAGAAAGTGTGCACATTTACCCAACTCGTCAACAACAATCTTTAAATGTCCTACAAATTTGAAATGTTCATAAATGTTCTTTTATGTTTCAAACTCCAAATTAGTTGAAGTTTGTATGTTTGGTTGGAACCCGTATGTGCAGACCCTCTTCTCTTATTTAAGTATAAGTAAGTATAAGTATATACTCTTTTGAAATTTGGTCTCAGCATTTATCCCAATCCGTGAATTAGTGAAACACACACAGCACACAGTGAACACACAGTGAGGTGAAGCACACACTAATCCCGGCGCAGTGAGCTGCCTGCATCAACAGCGGCGCTCGGGGAGCAGTGAGGGGTTAGGTGCCTTGCTCAAGGGCACTTCAGCCGCGCCTACTGGTCGGGGTTCGAGCCGGCAACCCTCCGGTTACAGGTGCTAACCAGTAGGCCACGGCCAGGGGCGCCTTAATACCACTCGAGGCCCCTGGGCTATATGTTTTTTAAGCCCCCCCCCCCCCAACCGCAAATGCAGTGTAGCCTATTATCAGCCTATGTAAAACCTTTACATAAACAGGAACAGAAAGCCCTCGAATCACGTCAGCCTACCCATGACATTGCTTATCAAAAAGGCTAGCCTACTGCACGAAAACAGGCGTTGAACTTTTACAACACTGGCTGTAGGCTAAGTTAAAAGATGGGTAGGCTACACATATGGACGTTTAAAAGCTTTTTAAAAGTGCATGTGTTTGTCGTGTCGGGGGGTTCCCCAGGAGTTTTTTTGAAATTCTGTCTACTTAACACACCAGTTTAACGCAGTTTGGGAGGGACAGAAATACTTTTAGCCTACAGAACAAGCTGGCTCATGATGTGACGTGAACATGGCTACCTTATGCATTATCATGCACATGGAGACATATCTCACGTTAACGTTGGAGAAAACATAACAGCCTAGACTATTATATGTGCGAATGGGTTAGCACAAACTTAGCTGTTGGTGAACGGAGATGCAGATCACTAATTAATTTCTTTGTGCCACAGCCCATGTTCTGCGTTCACTCCATGTTTTTAAAGCCGTTTAATTTCCAGGCTATTTGCTACGATATTTACCTGCTATATGCCTTCTGTTTTCATGGACAGTTACAGGAATCCACGTCATTCGTTTATTGTTGCTTCAATCCTACCCACGTTATCTCCAGAGTTTGTATGATAAGTTTGTCAGTCAGTTTCAGCCTCTCCTCTAGCTTCTCTACACCCGTTGGGATTTATTACGTTTTGTTACATTTTGTTACACTTTAGAATTGGAGAAGACAAAGGGGGCCTCTGCATGGATGTAATTGTAGAGCAGTACGATGTGCTCAATTATTTAGGCTAGCTCCAGAGTAGGCTAATGACGCCGCGAATACGGGCACGCCGTTTATTATTATTGATTATCATTATTATTATTATTATTATTATTATTAGGAGGCCCCTCATTGGTCGAGGCCCCTGGGCTGAAGCCCAGGTAAGCCCCTGCATTAAGGCGCCAGTGGCCACGGCTGCCCCCGTTTCTGTCTCTTCAATATGTTTATTCATCATCACACAATAAAAATACACCTTACAACAATAGGGATAATTCCCAGGACATGATTAGAAGTGTTTTCTGTTTTTCATTACTTTATTGCTCTTGATCTGGGGTTTTGTAGTGTGGTAACTCGGTGAGGTTAGCATCCATTGGAGTTCAGTGCGTTGCCAAAAATGTTGGAAACACAGCAACGTCCTAACTCCCAACACAGAAACCTTCCGGCCAAAACAATGTAGCAACACAGAAGGCCACGCAAGCTGTTGCAAAATTTGATTTGCAGATTTAAGTTTTCTCCAAACACAAACTTGAACATGGAAATTTACAGTTGACCAAATGGGAAGTGATGACTTCCTGTTTGTCTACATACAGGATCCTCCCAATTCCACCTTCACTTACACGTGTCAGATGTGTAGTAATGGACTGCATGTGCTAGAGAACCTGGATTACAAAAAGTGTGTGTGGCAAGGGCAAAGGGGTGTTAAGGGCATCTCCCTGCAGGAGCTTGGTTTACAGAGATTTTAAACAGAGGAGAGTTAACAGAGATCCTGTTGGGTGTTGGGTAACACTTTACTTGAAGGTATAAGAGTGACATGACACTGTCATGAACACATGACACATGAACCCTACCCTAACCCCAATTTGTCATGACAAAAGACAAATGACACTTAATGACAGAAGCATTATGTCAAATGTTTACGACATGTTCATGACAGTGTCATGTCACTCTTATGTAAATACCTTCAAGTAAAGTGTAACCACAATGACAGTTTGTCTAGCTAGTTTGTATTATTAGTCATGCTAGTGTTAAAATATATGTAAAAATCAAACCTAATCACGTGACACGTGACGCTGGACTACTGACCACAGGCCCAGTCTGTGTGTGTGTGTGTGTGTTGGCTGGTTAACGGCTCTGCAGTGGCATAGTGATGATGAACAATAGCAGAAGCCTCGTGTGTACAGAAGACTACCTGTCCCAAGTTGGGAGGAATTGCATGTTTCTTCCACTTCTATGCATGGCAGCCTAGTATTAATACTTATTTCCCCTCAGAGATGAATTCAAATCAGATGTCTGAGTTTAACAAAAATTTTATTTTGAACCACAAATTAAGCATTTTTGAAACGCACAAGATTTAATTTTAGGCAAGTGATAAAACCAAACAAACAAACAAACAAACAAACACATACATACAAACAAACAAACCGACTGGACAAAAAGACGGTAAAAGTGTCAACAAGAGAACATTCAGTGTCACACAGTTAGCTGTTTCCACATGTTGATTAGCATGCAGAACATTTGACAGACAGATTCACAAGTGCACACACATGAAGAAGAGAAACGCATAGGAGTTAAGACCCTACATTCAATGTAGTACCACCACAGCACTCAAACAATGCCTACAAGTTAGCGTTTAGTATACTTTTCCCTTAAGTCCTTCCTTTTACGGTTCCTCCCTCTCTCTCTCCCCATGTTTTGGTGGGGGCATCAGCACAACATAACCAACAGACATACTCTTCAGAATACATACTCTTCAGAATACAAAGTGCACATGATCATTCATTTTCAACTAAATCATTTCAAAGGAAGTCATCGCACAGCAAGAATAGCTTCTAAAGCGCTCCTTGGAACAAAGAAGTCTGCTGTGACAGTCCCTGTCCCCCGTCAACTCAAAAGCTATGTGTGCTAAAATTAAACCTACAAAACAAATCAAAGTACTTGGTCAGTCATGTCCCTGTGGTCTGTACGCTCTCATAGAGGACGTGACAAAAACCTCTATTTGGAGCCTCTAGCGCAGTGATCAGCATGGTTTAAGTGATCAAAACAATATAGTGATCAGCATGGCTTAAGTGCCATGAAGGTCTTTTATTTTATTGATCCAAGGGATTATCTTTAAATGTTGCTAAACTGGTCATGGGTTCTGCATGTGTCCATAGTAAGCAGACACCATCACCACGTCGGACTCCAATTAATCTGTTCTTAGTCCAAAGTGTTTTTGTGGTCCTCCTTGCTGGTTCCACTACAGTCCGTTAAATTGGTGGTGACTGTCTAAAAGTGCAAACGAGAGAAATCGCCTTTCTTCTCAATATAACAGATGACCTGTTTAAGAATGATCTGAAACTGGGCACACTTATCCCCCAGGAAAAGGGAAGTGTTTTCTTATGGAATGTGATCTAATGTTACAGAGAAAATAAGTAAACACAAAGGTAAGGTAAACAAACCATAATTAAATAACAATATCAGCATCTAACTTAGCTTTTGGCATTTTTGAGAGTTGTCAGCCAGACTTTTTAAATACATTCAAATAAATGAAATAGGAGAAAAAAAATGCAGGACTAAAGTATTAATACAACAGATAAAATGAAAAATACTGTAAGTAGGGGCTTATTTCCCCGTATCAGGATATTTAAATCTTCATGATGAGTAGGCTTTGAAAATGACCATCTAGGCTTTTCCAATCACCACTCTAGCTTTAAGAATGACCATCTAGGCTTTTCCAAACATCACTTCAGCGTTAAGACATCTTCATCATCAGGTGCAAATATGATCAACAATACATTCTAATTTCTTAAGACTTAAAATGCATTTGGGAAATGTAATGTGCTTTCTCAATTGTCATGCAATGCAACAATAATTATTACCAGTAAGACTTAAAATACACAAACCAAGGCAATATGGTGAAACCTTCTGTATGGTTAGCCATTTAAGAGTCAAATGTTGTGCTTAAAAATAAAAAAGTGTAAATAAATATCTTCATTTTAAATGCCGCATGAACAAACCAGGAAGATAAGAGACTTTTTGTCTGTGTCCCGTTTCAGTTGCCCTTTAAGGAACACGGATATCCCTTTAAGGAACACGCATATCCCTTTAAGTCCCATAGTGCTCTGTTGCTGTAGCACTGGGTTGAGATTAGCAGTTGTAGTAGGTCTAATGTTAACACCGCACATCTATAAAATACGACACTCTTCCTTATCTCAGAGGCCCACGGTCACACAAGACGAGACAAGACGGCTACTGCAGGTGAGTCTCACACACACTCACACAAAACACACTGTGGTCACTCTCACACACACACACACACACACACACACACACACACACACACACACACACACACACACACACACACACACACACACACAGTGCTGAACGGAAGGAAAGTATACGAGCCTGTAGAGATAGTGTTACAATCATATCTTCGTTTCCCCCCACGATATCTCTTACAGTTCTACATCAGGAGGATGTGCGCTCCGCACCTGTGGGAGCCTGACAGCAGTGAAGGACTCGTTTGGAAATCTTCGTTGTGGAAGTTGTTCATGTTGGCAGGCACCTTAGCATGGAGAACAGTGGAGCAAACAGAGACAGCGCCACTTACAGTGATGTACATCCCGTAACGTTGCACACAAACAGGGACGAGACGACAAGGCAGCATCTCCCTGATACCCATGACGCACCTGAAAAGAACATTCATTCAGAGTTTTGTCCCCTCACCTTGCCTTACCTCGCCGGACACACTAGCTATGGAATGTCCTGAGAGTTGTCTGCACAGTTTTGGGTCTAGAACACAAGCCTGATAGGGGGACGGGGCGGGCAGGGGGGGTGAAGGGATCGCGGCCGTCAGCGTGTGACCCCCCGCGCTGGCGTGCGGACTAGAGGAGCTCACCGCTGAGTCGTGGTCTGTGGGAGTATGATCGGCGTGCACGCGATTCCTGCAAAGGACTCTGGGAAATGCAGGTCTCTCTCCCACTCGTCCGTCTCCGTGTTGTACACCTGGACGATGCTCGTGACGTTGTTCAGGTGCCAGTTGTAGCCACCGACGACGTAGATCTTTTTCCCCAGGAGGCAGCAAGCCGCCTCTGATTGGCCGGCCCGCATGGGGCTGACCGTGGTCCACTGGTCGGTGTCGGGGACGTAGTACTCCACGGCCAGCACGTCGAAGCAGCGATCCACGTGGTCCATGCGGCCCCCCAGCGCGTAGACGCGGTCGCCGACGCTGATCATGGCGTGCAGCACGCGTGGCTCGTTCATGGACGACTTGAAGTCCCACTGGTCAGCGGCCGGGTCGTAGCAGTGAAGCGTCTTCTTGTCCTCGACGGAGACGCCGTAGCCGCCGGACACGTACAGCTTGTCCCGGCACGTGGTGCCGGCGTGGCCCCAGATGCGCCGCTTCAGCGGGTCCACGTACGTCCACTCGTTCTTCTTGGGGCAGTAGCACTCGACGGAGGACAGGCTGCCCGAGCGATTGCGCCCCCCAGTGGCGTACAGCTGCCCCTGCAGCACGTTGAGCTGGAACTGGATGCGGCTCTCTTGCATGGGCTGGATGCGCAGCCACTGGCCGAGGTGCGGGTCGTAGCGGAAGCACGCGTCCACCGCTCCCTCGCCGCTGCGGTACTGCAGGTGCTGACCGCCCGCCACGTACACGAAGTTGTCCAGGACCGACACGCAGGCGTGACTGCAGCCCGTGTCCATCTCCCCGAGCTCCTTGAACTGGCGAGCGGCCGCGTCCGGCAGGAAGAAGACCTTGCTGCTGACCGTGCGGTCGTTGTCTGTGTAGGGTGTCCCTCCGAAGGTGATGAGCGACACCACGTCCGAGCGGATCAGCGTGCGGGCAGACTGCATCTCGTGCTGCCTGAAGGGCAGGATCTGGAAGTTGAAGGCCTCCAGGAGGTACTGGCGGCACAGGACGTCCTCCACCATGATGTCCACCGTCTGCACGCTGTCCACCAGCTCCGAGGAGCGCATGAGGGGGAAGCGCACGTGGCGGAGGACCTCGCTGGCGCGCGGCCGCCTCGACTCCTCGTGCTGCAGCCAGCGGGTGGCGGCCTGGAAGAGCTCCACCTCTTTGCAGTTCTTCAGCTTGTTGCTCTGCAGGAAGAAGACCAGGCGCTCCATGGGGATGTGCAGGAAGTCGTCCTCCTGGGCGATCTGCAGGAAGTGGCGGAAGGTGAAGGCGTCCACCGACTCCTTGAGGGAGGCCAGGCTGAAGGTGGTGGCCATCTGGCCGATGTTCAGGCACGTCTCCACGCTCATGGCCGACTTGAGGAACTCCTCGCACAGCTCCACCACGGGGACCATCTGCAGGAACACTGCCGCCCCCAGCACGTCCTGAATGCAGTCCAGGTCCAGAGTGACCTCGGAGCTGTACGCAAAGTCAATGATGTGCTTCAGGCCCCGAGCAGACAGGCCCTTCAGCTCAATGGTGTCCTGCTTGGACTCCTTCATGCCTCCGGTGAACATAGCTCTGCGGAGAGGACCCGGAGGGACCGGACGTGAGGCAGGGCAGGAGGAGGGAGGAGAGAGGTCAGAGGTCAGAGATTAAACAGCACAGTAAAAAACACTCAAATGTGTGCAGACATACTGTATCATTGGGACCGCAAATACATCAGACAGAACTTTGTAGAGCCAATTCTACTTGTGTCTCCCTACTAACAACACTTTCCATTTCACCTGAAGTAGTCACTGCAGGAGGCAAGCACTGCCTTATGGACTTGGAACCGCTCTTCCTTGATGGCCAGCACTACGTCCAGCAGTTGTCCTTGTTCACGCAGGGCCGACAACCCCTGCAAGAGTGTGGTACTATGTGTGGGAGCAGAAAATGTGCAGCGCAGGGTGCTGTTCTTGTTAGCCATACTGCAAAGGAAAGCAATGCATTCTCGTGGTCAGTTAATCATTGACTTAACAGACATCTAGCTATACTCGCATTTCCAAACACAGACATCTCGCTATACTAGCACTTCCAAATACAGACATCTCGCTATACTAGCACTTCCAAACACAGACCCTCTCCAGGTTCCCAGAACAGTCATCAACACTAAACTTTCAACTGCCAGTTGTCCTAAATTATTCAGTAATCGGAAAGATATCTCCTCTGGCAGCACGCTTCGCAGAGCAGCCCCTCTGTGATCGTCTACACGCAGACAAATGTAGACACAACACTTAGTGTACTGAAACAAAGTCCAGTTCAAATGACAAGGTCAATTCTAAAATGTTTATGTTCATTTGAATGTATGAAACCAGAAGACAGCGTGAGCTACCATGAGCCAGGCGTCCCTGGAAAGCAACCTAGTTCAAATAGTGTAATTAGCAAGCAAAATGGATCATAAACGTGCAAATGCATTCGCTGCTTAACATAAAGCGAGCTGAGATTGGTAGCAGCCCTTGCATTATTGATGTGCAGGCTGTGTTATTTGAAACCTATACGATTAGATTAAGACAATGGAAATACACAGTAAATGGACAGAAAATCAACCTCTTCAACAAAACAAAGTAGCCTACACCCGCCCACGCGTTACTAACGTCGTCCAAGGAATTCCCAGCAAGTCGATCATAAGCGCACGCACAAACGCCTCGTCTCCCATTAGGCTACCTTTTATGAACCGAATATAAACACATTTCCTTACAGCCTAATTACTTGTGGAAGTGTGAGAACGCAACCCGTTTGTTTGCAGGTTTCGGTCCTTCCATTATCATCCTCACCTGTTCTGTGAGCGATTCGAGAACTCCCCATCTAGCTCCGCCATCTTCGATTACAAAGTAAATTGCAGAGGGCATCATGCGTAAATATGACTGCTTACCATGATGTTGACATTTCTCTCCATATAGCCATTTAATTAGGCAATCGGAAATCATTTAACACCACTCGTGTCCCTCATTAACAATGTAATTAATTCGTTCTGCTAGTTACATAATGGACCTATTGCTTCTGCGAGCCAGCTCATGCCTACGAGATAGTTCAAGCACACGCAAATACTTGCGTCTTGACACCGCCCTTGTGGAACACTGTGCTACCCATAAAGTCAAGTGTAACAGAACAAACCGCGGATATTCACTATAAAGTAGTAAATTCTAAGGCGCTGGCTAACCATTCACTTTCTACTCCCCGCAACCAGCTGGTCCTCGTCTCCGACTGCGTAGTCTGCTGCCACCAGCTGCATCGGAGTATAGCTACTTGTGTGCAAAGTGGGAATGACAGTGTCCTATGTTTTTGGCTGTAGTTGTGTGATGTCGATTTAACATTTTACTCATACGCCAATTTGTCTTTTCTAATAAATTACTTTATTTCGCATTTTTTAAAATTATTTTTCCAGTTAGGCTTTTAAAACATATAGGTCTTAAATGAAAAGGTTGTTATAATATTTCCCTTGTAGAGAGATAGAGTAGGCTGTGTGGATTAATGTCTGCATGTGTGTGTACCAGACATACATGTGTGTGTGTGTGCTTATTAAGGGTGGACTGGGCCATTAATTCACACCTTAGTGAAGGTCGTTCATATTCATATGTTTCCTGAATCCTCTCTACCCAATGGAGCCATCTTGTGTGAGTTATGCATCTATGGTGGTGGCTAGAGAGGCAAGAAGTCAGAGCAGCCCTTACAAACAATAACAGCTGGTATAGCTGCATTTTTGTAATGGAATGGGGAAGCCCAACAAGAAATCTCTCTTCCAAAAAATTTTTTTCGTCTGCCATGGCCCATGATAAATAGGCCCAGCCAAAACAGTCACATGTAGGCTAATGGAGGGGGCATGGGCTGATTTGTGCCGGTTGCCAATTGGGCCACAGAGGGAGGCCCATGTGGGCCAACAGACAGTTTTGGGTCCCCACCACTGGAGTCTAACGGATGTACTAGTTCATCTCATGTTTTTGTGATATATAATGCGAAGAGGAAATCTGACCATTGTGAACTGATGGATATCGGAAGCTTCCAATGAATGAGCAAATTGCCTAATTATTGCCTAATTGGTCATGAGCAAATTGCCTAATTACCCGTGCTCTGAAGAAGAAGATTATGTCTATTTGACATCTATGCATTATGTAGGCCCATAGCCTCCCTATGGAAATGTAGCACAGCATGCATGGGTGCGCCCTGGAGCGCTGTAGCTTCATACTCCAGCCCAGTTGGTGGCAGTAATGCTCTGCGATGACGCGTCCAACTTCTGATAGCACGGTACAAAACAAAAGTAGAGGCCCACGAGGGTGGTTTAGGACTCTGGAGCTTGTACACTGAGTAATGTGCATTTTTATCAACTAACTAGCCAGTTATCTTTGTCATTTAAGAGTAGAACTGTACATTTAACAGTATACCCACTGCGGGGAGGAAATGGCGGATTTTTCCTCGTTGGGTTTATCGGACTGGCTGATTCAACAATGTAAACAAATGGGCATCAGCAAACCAACTCCAGTACAGGAAAATTGCATACCAGCAATTTTAGAAGGTAAGACACTGTTGGTTGTAGCCTAAAGCAAAACAGGAATACTAAGTTGTGTTCTTATTTGTTAATTACCATGGTTATTTTGATGGTGTCCTCTGCCAGTTTGTGAGAGATGTGAAGACTTGTCATGTGTTGGTCCTCAGGTCGTGATTGTATGGGCTGTGCCAAAACTGGCAGCGGAAAGACGGCTGCATTTGTCCTCCCGGTGGTTCAAAAGCTGTCTGAAGATCCCTATGGCATCTTTTGCCTTGTGCTCACTCCAACAAGGTTTGTACGGCCTGTTGAGAGGCAAGTCAGCAGCATCATGAGAAAATGAATATTGGTTGAAGCCACAGCAGAGGCGAATAGGCCGGCTGCTATCACCTAGAGATTATATTCTCAACGATTATATTACCACATCACTTAAAAAAAAATATGGAATCATGAAACATCAAATATCTCCAGCTGAATTCAGCACACATATTAAGATTTTGTTTGCACACTAGGTCTGTTTCAACTTGTTCATGGTGACCATGCAGTGTGTAGCATAATATTTAGTTAAAGTGTCAGAGTTTACTTCCAGAATGAAATGGCATTTCATTATATTTAATATATTATAATGTATTTCATTATACTATTATATACAATAATGTAGATGTATATTATTATTATTTTATCTTACATTGTAGCTGATTTAAAAGCTGACATGTCAGAGGAAGACCAGTACATGTCAAGAGCATTCCCAGCTACTTGAATGGCATGACATATTTCTTAAAATATTTTTTTTCTCTTTGTTTTTTTGTGTTTGTTGGTGTGTAGGGAGTTGGCATATCAGATTGCGGAGCAGTTTAGAGCTCTAGGCAAACCTTTGGGCTTACGGGACACCATCATCGTCGGAGGAATGGGTAATCTTATTAATCTTTGACTTCTCATTCATTCAAAACACAGATGCCGCATGACTGTGCATTTACTTTCACAAATATTGTTCCCAGACATGGTAGCACAGGGCTTGGAGTTATCAAAGAAGCCACACATTGTTGTCGCTACTCCAGGAAGACTCGCAGATCACATTAGAAGCTCCAATACGTTCAGCATGAGGAAGATTCAATTTTTGGTAAGTACGATATTCAAATGTATGTATTTTTGCTCTAGTCTGGTCAGCCAGTGTGTGTTTGTGTGTATTCTGGTTTACTTCAACTTCTTAGGCATGATCTGCTGGAATGATGCTGGAATTTGGTTGCAATTTCACATTGAAAGCTTGCAACTACCCAATAGCAGGCAGCCGTGGCAGGGTTGCCGGTTTGAACCCCGACCAGTAGGAAGGCACCTAACCCCTCACTGCTCCCCAAGCGCCGATGTAGCAGGCAGCTCACTGCGTCGGGATTAGTGTGTGCTTTACCTCACTGTGTGTTCACTGTGTGCTGAGTGTGTTTCACTAATTCACGGATTGGGATAAATGCAGAGACCAAATTTCCCTCACAGGATCAAAAGTAGTATATATAGGAGTATTTATACTTATATATACTTATATAGCCATGCACAACCCCTATGAACAGCAACAAGTGCACATTTGGTGCTAATAAAAGGCTTACTAGCATGGTATGTTGTGTCTAGATGATCTAGTGTATTGTCATTTTTGTGGGATTGTCCAACCCAAAGCACAGAACTGCATAGTGCATGGAATACACAGGAATACATTGGAACGGCATGTGTTTATCTGTCCTCTACATGAAGCAAGTAATTAACAGATTATGCCACACAGTACTAGTTGCTTATTAAAGCACCCTATGATGAGTGGCTCTAACAAGTTTTGGCCTACTGTCTAGCTTCACTTACATATATGTATGTATATATATATATATATATATATATATATATATATGTATATATATATATATATGTATATGTATGTGTATATATATATATATATATATATATATATATATATATATATATATATATATATATATATATATATATATATATATATATATACACACACACACACACACACACACTTGTTGCCTAGCTTCACTTATATATGTATATACACACACACACACACACATATATATATATATATATATACACACACATACACACACACACACACACACACACACATACATACACACACACACATGTGTTGCCTGTTATAAAAAACATGCTCTTATAAGTGGCATTAATTTAAATTGCGGGCTACTCTCTGTCTAAGATAATGGACGAGGCTGACCGCCTGCTGGAGCAGGGCTGCTCGGACTTCACCAAGGACCTGGAGGTGATCCTCAGCGTGGTGCCCGCTAAGCGCCAGACGTTGCTCTTCAGTGCCACCCTCACGGACACGCTGGAGGAACTGAAGAGCATCGCCATGAACAAGCCGTTCTTCTGGGAGAGCAAATCAGAGTAAGGCTGCTGCCCATTATACGGCACTGGGATTCAGCTACATCTGAGTTTTAAACAGACCTTTGGGATTCAGCCACATCTCTGAGTATTAAAGAGGCCTTTATGGCACAGGGGTTCAGCTACATCTGAGTTTCACAGAGGCCTTTGGGGTGTTCGACTTCCCACAAAACAAAGAGGCGCCACCATAAGAGAGTGAAGTTACTAAAATGTTGTAAGATTGCATTTACAATTCATTTGGTGGATGCATTTATCCAAAGCAACTTACAGCAATGGAATAACATTAAAGCTATTAACATTTAGCATTTTAACATTTAAGCTAAAGAGCTACAGCTGTAGCGTTAGAATAACATTTAAGCATTTTTACATTTAAGCTACAGAATTACAGCAATATTTAAACATTTTCAGAGGCTATTTGGTTACATCATGTTGACATGCTCTTTGTTAGGGTGAATTTCCCCTTGGGGATCAATAAAGTATCTATCTATCTATCTATCTAGGGTACGGACTGTGGAGGAGTTGGACCAAAGGTACATCCTGACGCCAGAGAAGGTGAAAGACGCCTACCTGGTTCACCTCATCCAGAAATTCCAAGACGAACATGATGATTGGTCCATCATGATTTTTACCAACACCTGCAAGTAAGCTAACTTTCTTTATTGTCAAACAATGGTGTTTTTTTATTTGGTGACATCATGGTTTATCATGAGTGTTTGTTCTGTTACACAGAAATTGCCAGATACTCATGATGATGCTCCGTGAATTTAAATTCCCCACCATTTCATTGCACTCAATGATGAAGCAGGTAATGAAGGCAGCCATTCAACATCTAACCATAGATTGGTGGTTTAAAGTAGTTTACTAAACACCCATCTCAATTCTGCTTTTAGAGAGAACGATTTGCAAACCTTGCAAAATTCAAATCCAACGTCTTCAAAATCCTCATTGCTACTGACGTAGCAGCCAGGTAAGAATGTTTCCCTCAGCACTACGGTAACGATTGTGACGAAGATAGTGAGGTTCTACCATAGACTGTATACAGTCTATGGGTTTTACTTAACAAGCTGAACCAGAGAGGGTTAAAGCGGAGCTAGTAATCAAGGATCTTTGGCTCAGCACTACGGTAGCGATTGTGACGAGGAAGATATCGAGGTTCTACTTCACGTGTTCAGATGTATAGAGCTCAGTTGTACTCAGAGGATGTAAAGGCTCTTGTGTCTCTGCTTGTCAAAGGGGTTTGGATATTCCAACAGTCCAAGTGGTCATCAACCACAACACACCAGGGCTCCCTAAAACCTACATCCACAGAGTGGGCAGAACCGCCCGGGCAGGTAAGGGAGTTCTTTTCTTCAACCGTAGGCAGATTGGTGGGTAGTTGACCCAGTGTGACGCTCTCTTCGTTTCCACACAGGACGCAATGGCATGGCAATCACCTTGGTGACGCAGTACGACATTCATCTGGTAAACGCCATCGAAGAACAGATCCGTAAGTTTTAGTTTAAACCATGGCCCATACAATCACTTTTGTCTTTAATATCTAATGGAGAAATCATCATATAGTTTTTGCAAATAAATGGTATTTGTGGGTTGTGTTAAACAGTGACATTATGACCACAAATCTATTTCAGAATATCTAAATAGTTGATTCAGACTCCCCCTGGCTTTAAAGACCTACCGGCCGCTTGTATTGAATGATGTCCACTAGGTCTGCATTATTGCTGAACGTTTCACATGTAGGTACACACACATCAAGTGACTGTAAATGACTAAATGTGCACTGCAGAGACCAAACTGAAGGCCCATACAGTGGAGGAGAAGGAGGTTCTGAAAATTCTAACTCAAGTCAACGTGACCAGGCGCAAGTGTGAAATCGTACGTATTGCCGCTCCTAACAGCAGGTCGGGGTTAATCATGATTAGATGTAGTGTCTTTACAGCAGACTGGGGTTAGTAATGAGTTGTTTTGTGTGTGTTTTTTTTTTTTTTGTAATTGTGGCACGCACCTTTACAGAAGCTGGAGTCGTCAGACTTTGATGAGAAGAAGGAGATTAACAAACGCAAGCAGATGATCCTAGAGGGGAAGGCAAGTTGCTTGTAATAGGCTGTGTAAAGGTTGCATGATGTCTGCCTTTGGTTAAAGGAGTGTGCTCAAAGAAAGTCTGAAAGTGATTTCTCAAGTGATGTGTTATGACCCATAAATGCAAAAGTGGCCTTACAGTTGATATACAGTCATTGGATTCAATGTGAAGGACTGGTTCACAGTGGGACCTTACGATTTGATTTGTTTTGACGACATCACAGAACCCGGACGTGGAGCAGAAGCGGCAAGCTGAACTCATGAAGATCAAGAAACAGAAGAAGAAATTCAAGGAAAAAATTCAGAAAACAATTGAGAAGAAGCAGCAAGGCAAGTTGAGTCAGAAGAAAGCACAGAGGAGCAGTAAAACCAACAAAAAAGCGACATAATAAAACCCAGACGACGAGCAGGACATAACATGTGTGTTTTGTACTGACCCCCCCCCTCCCCCCGAGAGTGACTCAGAAATGCCACTTACACGTTTGAGTGGATATGAGCGCTTAAGCTTTATTGGGAAAAATCAAATAAAATCAACCACACAGGAATGTGATTACAAGGTCAACGGGTGAAAACAGCCTTCAAAGCCAACATGAAAACATCACGTGAGGTGTACGGCACCCTCTGTGACTGTGGGGCCATGGGGTTTTAGGGCTGGGTCAACTATACTACTCTCGTCCCCTGGGAGACCACAGCAGTGGTTGTGGACAGCTAGCAGAGAATATCAGGAAGAGGGATTTCAGTTTCTGGGGAAGATTGGACAGAAAAAATAAAAAGCTGGCTTTTGTGTTATTATGGCTTGTATTTGGTTCTTGGCTTCAGTCTCCATCATTGTGTATTGTGTCGCTTCTGAGCTAGGAATTGCCATGTTTATCACTTCCATATCTAGCATTGGTTTCCCACACACAGGTTTAATCTTCTCACCGAAATGTAAATTCTATCGGCATGATTGTCATTAAATGAAATGTTTTTAAAGACATTGTTCCCTCCTGTGCTCCCTTGGCGGTGCTAGTTTACTGGGGGAGTGTATAGTTCACTATATAGCTTACTGAAATCAATCTGATCTTCCTCAAGCCTAGTTTGTCCTCAGGAGTCAAGGGAACCATTTGAAGGGACGTGTCTAAGAGCAGAGCAGAGGATCGCCCTTCAGAAGGGTACAGGGCAAAGGTAAAGCACAGCAAAGTGCTGCAAAAGTCTTGTCATTTCATTATCCAAAGTTACGTTGACATACATCTGCTGGTTTCAAAATGTTTCTCTGGGTCTTTGAAAATTACAACTGAAGGCCCAGCAAGGAATACCAAGGGATCAACTAAAACTCTTTAGTAAATCTTGGGAAAGATAGTAAAAGCAATATTTTTTAAACCATTTCAGTAGGCTATACAGTTTGCCTTGATCTAATTTCCAAGCAGCCCTTGAAGACAGAAGGCCTCAGAGAGAGCTGATTATAATCACGTGTTCTAACTAAGCATACTGTACAACAGGATTTGATGATCTAAAAGGATAATTGTGGTACATTTAGACTTTATATCGCACCACTGTAAAATAATTTGCCATTAAATGAAAAAGTGGTATGAAGAACAAAAACACAGCAAGTCCTATAACGTGCCATTTCATCTAGCATTAAGATCACAGTCCGAGTGGAGTTTTGGTCACATATCTAAGCAATGCAGTTTGAAGACTCAGAAAAAACAAATGGTAAATTGGTGCAGAATACCGTAATGACAGTGAATTGATAAACAACTTGGACATGTTTTCAAAAGCACACCAAATACAGAAGCAACTTATGTCATGTTGTTGAATGTGGTTTTGGGATGCGTGCTCCCCGCAGGTTTAGAATGGGAAGAAAACAAATTTGGGACAGTGAACTTGTCGTGGTCCATACCTAGGATCAGGCCTGGAACAAATTTCACACTTTACTTTAAAATCATCTTACTAAAGATCTGCGATTTCACTGAGCCATCGTCAGTGGTCATTCAGGGCTAAAAGCTGGTTAAAATTAAAAGCTGGGCACGTCGCAGGAGCCACAGCTCAGGGCAGAGACTGCGCCATTAAATGTTCCTGTTTTTTTTGTTTTTTTTTAACAGCTCGTTTTGGAAACTGCGCTGGCCATCGGATCAGCCCGGATCTGCGTAACGAGTTCAAATCTACCAATTCTTTCTCCCTCTCTCTCTCTCTCTCTCTCTCACAGGACTCTGATCACCCATGTCAGAATATGAAGCAGGTCTCACAACCAGTCAGCTCGGAGATGAAGGTCAAACTTTACTGTGTCAGTGTGCAGCAGCTGCGCCTCCCTGGGCCTCTGGACGGGGGTGTGCTCTCTCGGTCCTCCCTCTCTCTGCTCAGAGAGCCCCCCGGGCCCCTCAGCTCACTGGCGCCCCCTGCAGAGAGGGACCCCAGTGTAGGGGGGGGGGGGGGTGTGGGGGGTGAGAGTTGTGCACTCATCAGAGAGGACGTGTTGGCGCGGGACAGACTGAGCGTCAGGTCCTCTCCGTCTCTCTCTCTCTCTCTCCGTCTCTCTCTCCGTCCTCTCTCTCTCGCCGCAGGCTGCCAGCCATTCCGCAGTCCTGTTTGTTCCCCTTCTCTCGCTCTCCTCCTCTCCGGTTGGTGCTCCTCCTCCTTCCTGTGATTGGTTGCTCTCCATTCCGTTCCTGTTGCCATCAGAGTGGTGCTCCCGTCGTGGCAGAGGAAATCAGGTCTCCATGTTCTGTTTATTTAGTGTTTCCCCAGAATAAAATGCAGTTGGACCAAGCTCAGCTTACGCCTCGAGCTCATCCAGTCACCACCCTGAGGAACAACAGGACAGGACGTTACCATGGGGATGGAAATACGCATCCCAGAACCATCACTGGCTGCTCTCACTGACAGATGCATTCAGCTGCTAGCTTGCAGGAGAGCAATACAGTCTTAATCAGATAAAGGTGTCCAAGTTCGTTAAGTTGTTAACATTGCCCTATTGAATGCCTACCACCATCCAAATGGAGGCTAAAATTAAGGAAATAACTAAGGAAAAATAAAAGGTGCATGAGAGATGACAAATGTAAAAGATGTGATGTAATGTGTGATGACACTGCAGCCATTCAACATTTCACCCCTTTAAACAGTCCCTTTAATGTTACCTTGCCCACAGTCCCTTTAATGTTACCTTGCCCACTGTCCCTTTAATGTTACCTTGCCCACTGTCCCTTTAATGTTACCTTGCCCACTGTCCCTTTAATGTTACCTTGCCCACTGTCCCTTTAATGTTACCTTGCCCACTGTCCCTTTAATGTTACCTTGCCCACAGTCCCTTTAATGTTACCTTGCCCACTGTCCCTTTAATGTTACCTTGCCCACTGTCCCTTTAATGTTACCTTGCCCACTGTCCCTTTAATGTTACCTTGCCCACTGTCCCTTTAATGTTACCTTGCCCACTGTCCCTTTAATGTTACCTTGCCCACTGTCCCTTTAATGTTACCTTGCCCACTGTCCCTTTAATGTTACCTTGCCCACTGTCCCTTTAATGTTACCTTGCCCACTGTCCCTTTAATGTTACCTTGCCCACAGTCCCTTTAATGTTACCTTGCCCACAGTCCCTTTAATGTTACCTTGCCCACTGTCCCTTTAATGTTACCTTGCCCACAGTCCCTTTAATGTTACCTTGCCCACTGTCGGCCAACACACTCACATTTTAATACTGTGACAGTCCAGTAACTCCGCCATGTTGGTATGCGCGTTCTCCCTGGTAGGTGGAGTCCTGGGATAGCGCCACGTCCATCTGGGACTTGAACTCATCCCCCAAGTAACTGTCCTGGAAGGCACATCAACACAGCAGAGAGTTTAGTAGTGCAAGACTACTTATTTGCATTATTAGCAAGCAAAGCAGAGATTTTAGAACGTCACATTCCTGTCATGCACTTGAATGATCGTAAATCCCACACAGGATTGATGTTTTGGTCACCACAGGACTAACTGGGCCGAACGTCGCTTGGTTTGTACTGTAAATGTCTGTGGGTAACAGCTAGGTAAGAGGAAACAGAATTTGGGCAGGTGTGTTACCTGTGAGAGTTCTGGCTAGTGTGTTGAGTTCGGGCTGGTGTGTTACCTGTGAGTGTTTGGGCAGGGGTGTTACCTGTGAGAGTTTGGGCAGGTGTGTTACCTGTGAGAGTTCGGGCAGGTGTGTTACCTGTGAGAGTTCGGGCAGGTGTGTTACCTGTGAGAGTTCGGGCTAGTGTGTTGAGTTCGGGCAGGTGTGTTACCTGTGAGAGTTCGGGCTGGTGTGTTACCTGTGAGAGTTCGGGCAGGTGTGTTACCTGTGAGAGTTCGGGCAGGTGTGTTACCTGTGAGAGTTCGGGCAGGTGTGTTACCTGTGAGAGTTCGGGCTGGGAGAGGCCAGGCTGGCTCATCTGTGAGGGCTGGCTCATGGAGATGTAGCCCTGCGTCAGGGGCCCCTGGGAGAAGGGCTGGGACGCCACGTCCTGGCTGGCCTGGCTGTTGCCCATGGTGCCCGGGCCGCCCCCGTGGGTGGCACCTCCACGAGTCTTTTGGCGCCCGCCGCGACCTCCTCTGCCCTTATTCAGACCTCCGCGCCCTGGAGGAACACAAGAGCATCCTGCTTTACTCTCCAACTTCACAACACGTCCAGAGAGCTCAATAGAGCACATCCTAGACAGACAGCCCAGCTGAGATGATGAAACTTAAATGTTATAGGAATGAAAACGTTATGTTTGAAAGGGCATTAACCCTTCACTGTAAAGTCCTGCAAACATCATCTTTACACTCCTGTGCTTTCATGGGTTCAACTGATTCCATAGTCCAGCGTTACGACCGATCCACTGGTATGTGTGTGCGTGTGCTGATGTGAGAGCTCTGACTGGTGTGTATGTGTGTGTGTTGAGAGAGAGCTCTGACTGGGTGGTGTGTGTGTGTGTGTGTGTGTGTGTGTTGAGAGAGAGCTCTGACTGGTATGTATGTGTGTGTGTTGAGAGAGAGCTCTGACTGGTATGTGTGTGTGTGTGTGTGTGTGTGTGTGTGTGTGTGTGTGTGTTGATGTGAGAGCTCTGACTGGGTGGTGTGTGTGTGTATGTTGATGTGAGAGAGCTCTGACTGGGTGGTGTGTATGTGTGTGTGTGTGTGTTGAGAGAGTGCTCTGACTGGGTGGTGTGTGTGTGTGTGTGTTGATGTGAGAGCGCTCTGACTGGGTGGTGTGTATGTGTGTGTGTGTGTGTGTGTGTTGAGAGAGTGCTCTGACTGGGTGGTGTGTGTGTGTGTGTGTGTGTGTGTGTGTTGATGTGAGAGCGCTCTGCCTGGTTGGTGTGTGTGTGTGTGTGTGTGTGTGCGCGCTGATGTGAGAGCACTCTGCCTGGTTGGTGTGTGTGTGTGTGTGTGCGTGTGTGTGTTGATGTGAGAGCACCCTGCCTGGGTGGTGTGTGTGTGTGTGTTGTGAGAACACTCTGCCTGGTTGGTGTGTGTGTGTGTGTGTGTGTGTGTGCGTGCGTGTGTTGATGTGAGAGCACTCTGCCTGGTTGGTTGGTTGGTGTGTGTGTGTGTGTGTGTGTGTGTGTGTGTGTGTGAGAGCACTCTGCCTGGTTGGTGTGTGTGTGTGTGTTTGTGTGTGTGTGTGTGTGTGTGTGCGCGTGTGTGTGTTGATGTGAGAGCACTCTGCCTGGTTGGTGTGTGTGTGTGTGTGTGTGTGTGTGTGTGTGTGTGTGTGTGTTGATGTGAGAGCACTCTGCCTGGGTGGTGGTGGGCATTACCAGGCGCGGGGCCGTTGGCCTGGCCCAGGTAGGCTGGCGGGGGCATCGGGGGCATCATCAGGTTGAAGGGGATGGGGATGTTCATGGCTGCCACGTGGTTGGGCCCTGCGCCAATCATGCCAATCTGATCATGGGTCTGGAAGTACATGTTGGATGGACGACCTGCGAACACATTAAACACGCCGTGTTCGCTCACGTTGGCTGGAGATGGACAGATTGAGCTGAAATATACGTTTCAGTACGACTAAGTACTACATGCACTGCTTACAACAGTGCACTTTTAAAACTTTAATAGCAATAATTATTAACAAATTGATGAACCAATCATTATGTCCCCCTATTTGATTCACCTGGTGAAAATGTAGTGTGCTACTCAGAACCCTGGTCACAGCTGGTGACCTGATTCACTAGTGAATATGAACCTGGTGAAAATGTAGTGTGCTACTCAGAACCCTGGTCACAGCTGGTGACCTGATTCACTAGTGAATATGAACCTGGTGAAAATGTAGTGTGCTACTCAGAACCCTGGTCACAGCTGGTGACCCGTGAGGTGGACGAGACGCGACTCACCTGTGCTACTGCGGTCATACACAGATCCCGGGATCATGGCCTCTCTGGCGTCGTACATGGCCGTGGTCATGAAGCGCGCTCCCTGACACACACACACACACACACACACACACACACACACACACACACACACACACGACAACAATTAGATCAACGCAATCTCAGAATAGGCATGCATGCATTATGTGGTGGCTTTATGGACCGCCTACAGAAATCTACTCGTATAAGCAGGGTGTACTGTAGAGCAGTGTTTCCCAAACTTTTTTTCTGGCGACCCACTTTTTAAAAATGACAGACCATCGCGACCCATTTCACTTCAAATCTACCCTGCAACCACCAACATTGTTTTAGGCCACAGGTTCTCCAACTTTTCTATGCCTCCCCCAACCATACATTGCTATAGGATCTAAATAGATAGATCCTGCTTTGAACACGGTAGTGTTGCATTTTGAGCACCATCAGCGTGAAAAGTTGGAAATGACTACTGAAAAGATGCGTTTTAATGCGCATCCGAGAGTTTGGGGAAATTCTCGCATGTTGCGCATTCGTCAGCATAGTAAAGCTGTTTCTGTTTTTCTAAAAAAAATGTTGTAGGCTACGTTGCGTTGCAGACAAATGGGTCCATAACACTGTGGACGTCAATTCCGATGTAAACAGCAAATAACTCAAGTCGTTATATTGTATTGTTGTAGGCCTATTATATTATATAGTCGCTATATCAGAACAAGAGACTTTTGGGCAATAGCCGGAAGAATGCGCCTTTACTTTGGAGTTCGCGAGGTAGAAAACGAGAGAAATAGTGTTTAAAATGTCTATTTAAAATGTAAATAAATTGTAGCCTAATATAATGCACTGTTGTGCATTTTAAATCAGAAATAAGAATGTGAGGAGGTTGCTATTAACTTTAAAGATTGCATTTACAATCGAAACTATCTACATGCAAATTGAATATCCTTATCCGGTCTATGGATGTCTGCTTTAGTTGACAGCACGGTCACTAGATTTTAATCGTTAAAGTTGAGGAACTGGTATCTGTTAATGTTCGTGCAAATAGGCGGATTCATGTTAACCTGACCCTAGCCAGATGAATTTCGCTCCGCCTAGCTCCACTCATCCATCTGGAACCGATCCATTGAAATGTTGCTTCAGAAGGCTGGACCTAATCAAAAAATGCTTGCATATGATTGAATAAGCCACTTGTCCGTCATCTATTGACGTGCTACTTCAACCACGCTCATCGAAGCCAACCCGTGACGCTGATAACAGTCTCACAGTCGCTTCTACGCTATGTCACATCTATGAAACTCCCGCCCTGCGTCCTGATTCGCTAAACCATAAAGTTGGTTGGAGAAATCACTCTCAATGGAAGAGGTTCCAGATGGATGTGAGTGAAGCTAGGCGGAGCTAAGCGGAACGACATTCATCTGGCTAGGGCCAGGTTAGATTCATGTCCCTTGCAGTTTGCAACTGCGAGGTACAGGTCATGGCAGGCGCCCCACAGAACGGTTTCATTTTGAGAGTTAGATATCCATGCTCTGGCTCCCCCTCTGCGATGCGTTTGTCCCCCAGTTTCATGCGACAAAACCGTAACTGTGGTAGTTAACAAACTACATCCTAATAGAAAACTGTTAACTTTCCTGGTATCAAATGACAAATGGTATCAGTTAGACCTATAACACAACATAAATTGTGCTGGGCTGGCGACCCAAATAAATTCTCCTGCGACCCACCCGTGGGTCGCGACCCAGACTTTGGGAAACACTGCTGTAGAGGGTGTACTATACAGGGTGTACTGCCCAGGGTGTACTGTCGAGGGTGTACTATACAGGGTGTACTGTAGAGGGTGTACTATACAGGGTATACTATACAGGGTGTACTGCCCAGGGTGTACTGTAGAGGGTGTACTATACAGGGTGTACTGTAGAGCCAGAACAAGCAGAGAGAGCTGGAGAGGAGAAATCACAGGATCAGGATCTTTGGTATCAGGACAAGAGTGGCCTGACCTGGTCCTGTCTGGTGGACAGGATCAGGATCTTTGGTATCAGGACAAGAGTGGCCTGACCTGGTCCTGCCTGATGGACAGGATCAGGATCTTTGGTATCAGGACAAGAGTGGCCTGACCTGGTCCTGTCTGGTGGACAGGATCAGAATCTTTGGTATCAGGACAAGAGGGGCCTGACCTGGTCCTGCCTGATGGACAGGATCAGAATCTTTGGTATCAGGACAAGAGTGGCCTGACCTGGTCCTGCCTGATGGACAGGATCAGAATCTTTGGTATCAGGACAAGAGGGGCCTGACCTGGTCCTGCCTGATGGACAGGATCAGAATCTTTGGTATCAGGACAAGAGTGGCCTGACCTGGTCCTGTCTGATGGACAGGATCAGAATCTTTGGTATCAGGACAAGAGTGGCCTGACCTGGTCCTGCCTGATGGACAGGATCAGAATCTTTGGTATCAGGACAAGAGTGGCCTGACCTGGTCCTGTCTGATGGACAGGATCAGAATCTTTGGTATCAGGACAAGAGTGGCCTGACCTGGTCCTGCCTGATGGAGCATTAGCGGCGGTACTGGACTGGTGAAGCATTAGCGGCGGTACTGGACTGGTGAAGCATTAGCGGCGGGACTCACAGGGTTGATGGTGTTGACCAGCTTGCGGGGCTTGCTGAACTGCATGAGGCTCTCGCGGAGGTTGTTGAGAGGCCCCTCCACCAACACCTTCTGCTCCTTGTAGTAGTTCAGCAGGTGGTTCCACAGAGGCTGCTTGGACAGGGCCTTGGGGTTGCCCACGATTATCACGCCATACCTACACACACACACACACACACGCGCGCGCACACGCACATGCACACGCACAAACACACATCGGGGTCAAACACACAATCGGTATATACTTCAGACTTTATTTCACACTGCCCAATCAACTGGTCACAGCAAGCATCACACAAAACATGTAGGATGGCCGTTTCCTTCAGCAGCAAGTTAACCTCTCGCTTTTGGATTGTCTGTAGAGATGAACTAAACCAAAGCACAGGGTTCATGGGTATCTGGCATGGCCAAGACATCGCAGGGTACTGACCTTGCTCTGGTGAGAGCCACGTTCAGACGGCGGGGGTCGTTCAGGAAGCCGATGCCCTGGTGTTCGTTAGCTCGCACACAGGACAGAATGATGAAGTCCTTCTCCCGGCCCTGGAAGGCGTCCACACTAGCAATCTCCACCTCCTGCTCAGGAAACACAAGAATGGTCAGAGGGGGTCAGAAGAACTCTACTAGTGCTGCTCAGGAAACGCACATCAGTAAGGACGGACAGACTCACCTGGTAGAGCTTGGTGTGGAGGGAGCCACTAAACTGCATGTACTGCACCAGGTACGACCTCTGACCCTCGTAGGGAGTGATGACGCCGATCTGATCGGGCTTGGCGCCTGCCTTCAGGAGACGTGTGGTGATCTTCTCCACATTGGACGCCTCGGTCCTGTGGGGGCAGAACATATTCACATCAGCGTTGGGAGTCATTGCTCTCTACTCACGATGTCTCGTACTCCAATGAGACGTCTCGCTCTCTAAAGAAGAAGAGGCTCTGGTGCAGGTGCACACCTGTTCAGGTAGGAGGTGCCGGAGCTGGCGATCTCCTCTTGGCCCTGGGTCACGTAGAAGAACATGGGCTTGTCCGGCTGAGGCCACTGGAAGTCAAAGCCTTTCTTCACACGGTCACCTACAACACATAAACAACAACACATAAACAACAGGGTTGAGTGACAGCACAATAACAAACCACAGAGCATGTTTATTCATACCACAGAAAAACAACACTGACAATCAACACTCATTCTGCCGTGCTTCCATGGGTTAATCTGCTGCTGTGTTTGGGCGGTGTCATGGGTTAATCTGCTGCTGTGTTTGGGCGGTGTGATGTCCCACACGTACCTGCGGTGACCCCGTTCTGCAGTGAGCCCTCGTAGAAGATGTTGGAGGGGAAGGCGCTGAGGGCGGGGTGTGTGTGTGTGTGTGTGTGTGTGTGTGTGTGTGTCCCACACATACCTGCGGTGACCCCGTTCTGCAGTGAGCCCTCGTAGAAGATGTTGGAGGGGAAGGCGCTGAGGGCGGGGTGCATGCGGTACTGCACCTGCAGGCGGATGGGCCGGATCCCCAGCACCACCAGCCGCTCAAACAGGGACTGGGACAGCCCCGCCTTGGCCGCCTTCTTACACATGACCACAGGGCCCAGCTGGCAGTGGTCACCCACCAGGATCAGCTGATGGAGCAGGAGGGAACACCGTTAGATGGACACTTGCTCTAGTGCAACACTAGGAACACAGATGGACACTTGCTCTAGTGCAACACTAGGAACACAGTTAGATGGACACTTGCTCTAGTGCAACACTAGGAACACAGTTAGATGGACACTTGCTCTAGTGTTGAACTAGTGTTGCACGGTGCACCGATACTCCAAAAGTATCACAATACCCTGAAATTAAAATGTCACAATGCCTAATTTTTATTAGTATCGATACTTTTGAGAATGACCATGTTCTTTTGAAGTAACATGCGTGTGCACAAGGCATGCTTCTAGCGCCTCCTCCCCTAACCTGTGGCTGTGCGTCTTTTCTCCTCACACACACGTAGGCGCAGCTGTCGTGCTATAAACAGCGAGACATGGCTGCTAGTTCAAGTGATGCTATGGTAACACATAATAATAGGTAAATATCAAGTTGATTTGCTCACTTGCATCCCTCAAGTTTGTATTGCTAACCTACCTAGGCCGTGGGATTTTGGTCATTTAGGCCTACTATTTGGGTTAAATGTAATTTAAAAATAGGCTAAGCAACCATCGGAAACTTTTACATCTGAAGAGAGATCCTTGCTAACCATCCCGCTAGCTCAGGTCACATTTGACAATAGTGCTCGCTAAAATCATTAATGAACATTGCAAGACACTTATCTCTTCTATGATCCCAGAAAGATTTTCTTCGACTTATACATTTTTTGAACATTTATTTTATCTAATGACATACAAAACATAATTAATTGCATCCACATATCCTTATGCGCTATGTGCAACTTAACCGTGAGTCAAGGTCAATTACTCTCACGTATCTCTTAAAGTGACAGGCACTCAATTACACCTACACATCACCAATGAGCACTCAATTAGACCTACACACCACATTAAAGATATAAGTGTAATAGTTTAAAAATAGTTATAGTTTTAGAATAGTTTTCAAATTGATAAATATATTTACTACTAATTATGCAGAATATATGAAATATGACATAAGCCATCATTTTCCATG